>NW_017305683.1:1027704-1079740 GCF_001594115.1 Trachymyrmex septentrionalis
CATTCTTTAATGTGAAATAACTGCCATATTAGTTATTTACATTTGACAATAAATTTTTACTTTTCAATTGATATTAATTCCATTTTACCTGAATAGAGCAATTCCAGATTAAATTATCAAGATATACCAGCAAAAAATTAAAAGACCGAGAATTCCTGACGACCTTCTGTGAAATTTGTTAAGCAGAAATTGATTTCAAATTTATTATATTAAAGGCTTTGTGATTCGATACGATATCTCAGATGTTCCGTGCAGGGAAACCAAGTTTACGGATCTACGATCTCAAACTTGATGAGCTCGTATAAACGGGCACCATATCGATCTCTCGGACACCGGATTTACGAGAAGCTTTTATTATGTTTGCGCAGAGAGAAAGACAGAGAATATCCCGCTAGGCGGAAGGTCCATAGATAAGCAATGGCGCTAAGAGTACTAGTGTAAAAATAGAGATCGTTAAGGAAAATGCGAGAGAAATAGATACAGAGAGGGGGAGAGAGAGAAGCATCTCTCTGATATTACTGATAAGTAAGGTAAAAGACGTAGAAAAATTCAAGGCGATTGCAAACACGGAGTCGATGTGCCGCCAACCAGGTAGACGCACGTAAAATGCCGCAACTTGTCGGCCAGGAAGCTTCCGCGCAGGAGGCACAAGTATATGGTACACGTATATACGTAGCATAAATAAATAAAAAGGCGTAGCTTATGTACCCTGTCGGCCGATCGATTTCGTCGGTTGGCTTCGTTCCAGATATTCCCTCGTTAGATTTTCGAATAATTTCACTGCGCGTCGCGCGAAACTACCTGCCTTCCGGCGGCGTAAAGTTAAAAAAAAATGCGGTTATCTCCTATTAATGAGAAGCAACTATAGCTCTTCGTTAACCGAAAGAAAGAAGTTTGACCTGGTGAGTAAGGCTCTGGATTTGCGTGTAAAAATTGTCACAAAAATCATCGTCCAGATCCGCCACGGAAATTTGTTTTCGTACGTTATGTCTCTTCGCTCCGTTGTCCTCAAAATTGCTGACGTCATTCGGACTTATGAAATATTAATCTCTGGTTTTTAAATATTTCTGTTATTTTTATCATTTCGTGACACTCGATTATGAGCATGATGAGATGTTTATGGAATATTAACCGGAATAATTACTGAAATTGATTATATTCGACGTTAGAATAACTCGACATTATCGCAGATAATTTCCTAAGCATATTGCGTTACACAAAACTTAATTTTCCAATGAGATAAAATTCGTAACGTTCTGCAATTCCTATTCCTATTATCTACAATTCTATTCCAGCAATATTTTATGATACACATCTTCTGTCAAAAATAAACTTCTAGTTTATATAATACATTTTCTCCTGAATATGATAATTTTCTTTTCCTTTTCTTTAAATATCGATTAATTGTACAACTCAATTAAAAACTATACATTTAACGTTTATTTGAAATACCTGAAACTAGTAATATTTCTACTATCAATGTTTTATATAGTAAATGTTCGTGTTTCAAAGCATTACTTCCGTATATTAAATCGATTTTTTTAAATTAATTTACTTTATAACTAAAAACGATCTTACAAACGCGTCAAAGTCCATTTCTTTTCTCATCTCGAGGACATAGTGATCCAAAAAGAATTGTACATTACTATAGTTTCCATAATTCCTCGCGATACAACAATAAAGTACACGCTTTACTCTTGTTGCCCATCGAAAAAAACGCGAGCCATTCCGACGGAATAATTCAGAGATGCCCCGAATGTCGAGCTACGGCTTCCTCAAATTCGAAAGATATCCTACCGGAAATCGACATTCGCTTGACATCCCCAACAGAATACATTCTCCTCGCGGTAAGAAAGTAACCTCGCAGCGAGTGTCGTGTTCAATTTCGCGACATCCCCCGTCTTGCGTGCACACTGCACGTACGTGTGGCTTGCACGCGACCTGCAGATGCGCACGTACACGCTACAGAAGCGCGGCCCGGGTCTCCGGATGCATCGTTCCAGCATGCAGCACTACGGCCGGCGCGCTGCTGCTGCACTACAGGAGATCTGGGTCATCCGAAAACGGTTGCAGGGGTCGTGCCGAGGGAATTTCTCGTTTCGTTTCTTTGAAAAATCATGCGGGCAAAAGACGAGAGCGAGAGATATCGAGCCATCTTCGAGAAGCATCTTTCGCAATTCACCGAATTTGCGAATCGGCACAAAGAAAAAATTCAAACGAACTGAACGAGTCGCCCAATACTCCGAAAAATTCGCTGGCGGATAAAGTGGGTCGCGCGCGAAGTAAAAATTATTACTCTGTCCAGAGAATAATAAAGTGCAGCGTATAAACCGGATATACCGGATATATTCTCTACATTAAATTGTCACGGGTGTTAAATGGTTTTACCAGTGTCTCACCGCTAACTCTTATCGCGCTGACTTTGTAACATTGATTCCAAGTATATTTAAAAGAAGAGACGCACATTGCTTAAAATTTCATTCCTTCTTTTAACACACAAGAATATTTGTCGATGAATAATAAAATAAAATAATCACTTCGGTTTCATTATCATTTATTTTGTGAAAATAACATCTGCACTGTTTGAGCAAAAACTAAATAAATAAAATTTGTGATTTACGGTACAAATTACTTTCTCAAATAAGTAGTTTATCTTAAGCTTTGAGTTTTTTGAGAAAAGAATATGTAATATATGGAGAAATTCTATCTCTTTAATTTTTTTATATTTTATTAAGTTACTAAATAAAAAATCAAGCAAGAGATATTTGGAGCAACAATTGTTACTTCAACCGTGTAAATTAATTGTCACGAAATCAGCAGCTAATTAACGCTAATTAGGCTACTAGTGCTGGATACGTATTGTAGCAACGGAGAAACCATAGTTAAATGGCTGTCAGCTATATAAACGACTTACTACTCATGACGGATACTGAACAGTCCCATCGTATTCTACTCGTTCTGTGCAGTCGGTTGAATATGCATCTTTTGGATAATAGTGTCGAGAATATTGTGATCCTATTACAATTGTAAGAGATGCAAGGATATCTTTAGAGTATACTGCCCGAGGAACTGTTCCCAGCGTTCTCGAGTCAAATCATAAATATTCATGACGTCGTAAGATATTAATGGCAAATAATATTTTCAGAATGTTAAGAAAATGGTTTTTATTGTTACAAGAGTCTGACTTGGTTAATTGTTTCACATGCGAGAATAAGATTCCTCCGTTTAAACCGTCGCGACGGGTGACGCTGAAAATAGTGCTCTACTTCATAACGCAGTGAGTCACGCGTTGATATTCGTATATTCAGATCGAAATTCGCGATGCACCTATAATGCATCCGCGCAATGCACCGTATAAATTCTCGCGGAAATTGCCCAAACGCATCGCTCCGAATTCTCTTCTTTTCCTTTTCTCTCCTTTCTTTTTATATATATATATATTCAACGACGGTTCTGAAAATTTCCTCGCGCTTGACAACGACGCGGAAAATTGTGTCTCGCGATATTGTGAAACATTTTTATATTCATCTGGAAGTCGAGATACGGCGCCAATTCAACGTTTCCGAATGAAAGAACGTGATGACACGTATGTACGTATGAGGACGCTACTCTCACCATCGTATTTAGCGTCAACCTCGTTCATCTTAGCGACTAATGCCGGATCGCACGCTTTTAGTCCAACCCTAATCAAACGAGCGGCTTACCTCGCCATCCCCGGGGTGGCGGTTCATTTAATTAAACGCCCCGTTCCAACATAACTTTCTATAGCGTCGGAAGGAAGTTTATTTCGCTAAAGCTACATCCCGCAGCTTCGTGCTAATCAATGTAAAGTTGACACGACATAATTAACGATTTTGGAAACGCTGGATTGAATAGATACACGAATATTTTCCGCTTCATTACAATATGCAAATCTAAGAAGATAGTTTTATCTTATTCCGATGCAGATCGTTTGTGTTTTAACATTTGAACCGCCGATGTCATTTGGGGTCTGCTAATCATTTCAATTGTTTTTTTTTTATATTAGATTACCTATAGTACAGAATATAATACAGAATTTAAAAAAATGTGTGAATATAATACAGATAATTCTAATGATTATAAGAATAAACAAAGCCTAGAGTAACAATTAAGGAGTTTACTTACTAAAGATCTTTATTATTCAATGTCAAAAAATTAATGACCATCAGGCAAGTGAACATTTTAATTCTTTACTTATCTCTTGCCTTGTTTATTCTTACAGTCTTTCGAATATACATATACGAGCACATTGTCTTTAACACTTTTAAATAATTCTAATAATGCAAATAATATCAATCTCTTTAAAATAACTCTTCACTATTCGAGAACAAGGATAGAATTACTAAATTGATACTTTCAGACTTGTAGCGAGATATCATTGATTCTAGTGTTAGTGGAAATATACGCAGCGGAATTTCTCGCAGCGAGAGGAAAATAAATTTTATGAATATTTTCAGAACTGCAAATTTTTCATATTCGCGCGCAGAATGATATATAAAATCACGACGGCTGTATAATCGGCAGTTTATCATACTTAAATGTATAATACATCTCTCCTCGTTTAACAACTTTCTTAAAATTCCTAGGTAACTCTGCTCCTTACTTATACAAGTAACTCACATCCAACATCGGCAAGTTCAACGATGATGTGCCAACTGAGAACAACACAATTCTCATTAATCATGACGTAAACTGCAATATACAGGTGCTACTATTTACCACGCTCCGTGCTCATTTCCGATTTTCTTCTCCAGCGTCGTTCCCACGGCCGAGCCTTGCGCACTCCGCAAGGGGAGGCTGAGTTGAGACTTGCGTAACATGGCGTATAGTTTCGCGAACGAAGCCCGCGTCGACCCGATCTTACCTCGACGGTTTGCCCTCGTTACGATGATAAGGGTCAGGTGATAATAGCCATATGCACGGTCGGAGGAGGCCATTATCATCGTGACCGGTATCGATTTTAATTCCTCTTTTGCGACTGACTGTATCAGTGCGAATGTTACCGGGTTAACTGGCTATACAGCTGTACCTGTCGAAAACGGGCAATAATAGAGAGGGAAAAAGGGACACAGAGAGGGTGAGGTTTAACTTGGTGAGGGTGAGGGTTTGCGTTCAACTTGCGTTTGAATCGGCCACAACGAGTCTTCATCCCTCTTTTCGATAGAACGGTCGAGCGTTCGACTACCCACCATAGTCACCAGCTCGCTCCCACCATCGACTCGTTCCGCGGGAATATGGGTTACTGGGTTATCATTGCCAGCGGTGGCTCGTCCTTCTCCGTTGCCGGAAGCTTTTCCAACCAATTGCTCCTGCGAAAGGACAACGACGAAAACCAAGGAGGACCCGGAATCACCCGAGAGTATAATTCTTCTTCAGCGAGTTTAGATGTTTCAGAGAAGATTGCCGATACGAGAATATCAGGCTTTCCACGGGATTGGCTACATCGATTTTTCAGAATGTCCAGGAGAAACGTATATCATGCGTCTTCGTTATTTGTCGAATTTCAGACAAATTTATCATGAGATAATACATTTTTTCCGCTTCTTAGAAGGTTTAAAAATATTTCTAAATAAATCTTCTCTAATTATATTCCTTTCTATGTTATGATAAGTGAATCTAACATAACTTTTGTTCTTAACTCAGAATAACTATAGCAACAAAGTCCAGAATTAATTAATAAATCTTTGAACTACTATCAAAAGAGCATTAAGTTTCTGCACACTTTCATTGAATTGTGTTAAAACAGCAATAGAAAATTTACAGACGTCTAAATAAAATAATTATAAATATAATATAATTATTCATTAAATCAATTTCCGAATAAGTTAGTCTAAGCATTACACTTTTCTAAGATAAAGCTCTGTTTTTTTTTCTATAGTTAAACTAATGTACATTTAATATATGTTTGAAATTTGGTGAAAATGAGAAAAAAATTCTCTCTCTCTCTCTCTCTCTCTCTCTCTCTCTCTCTCTCTCTCTCTCTCTCTCATTCCAGTGCAGCAATAAAAAAAATATAAACGGGAAATTTTTTTAATTTTACTTTCTTTTCTTCATTGACTTGTTTTATTTTTTCTACTTTATTTGTTGCACATTATGTTCCTATAATTATAAATAAATGATTACTTCTTTTCATTCTCAAGTATTTGGGATGTAATTATTCATATTCGTAGCGTTGTCTCTCTAGCAATGTTTTATAAATCACTTTTATGTATTAGATCAAAGTTAACACAACAAGTTATATGCAGAAGACGATTCTAATAGCATTAAGACCTTAAGCATCGATAAACTACATGGTATTACTTTTTTTATACCTCCAGCAAAATCCAAACAAATATAAGTACATATTCTTGAATTCCTATAATCTGCTTTATGAGCAATTTCCGTTGAATCTGCTCATTAAAGACGTATTAGACGATTCACTCTATTCTGGAATAATGCGTTAGGTGACACGTATGACGTCCGTAATTCAGATCGCGAACACACATGCTAATTAGTCTGTTCGACATGAGTCGACGCTAGGCTGTTCTTGTAATTACACATATCCTTGGACAGCATGTATTATATCTTATGAATTATGTTCCTTTTCATTCCATCGATCTTCTGGAATACAGAGCGCTGTCTGATAGACTAATGCCTAATTTCTTTACTTCTAAATAGATAAGTTATCTATAACTTTATTCATGAGATATTCCCCAGATATCTTATTTATCTATAAAATGTCTAGAAAGTATCTCGTAAAAATTGATAACGTATTTAGAGATGAAGAAATTGGACATAAAAAAAAGACTAGAATGTAATACTTCAAATAGAATATTGTATGATTACGAAAAAATATCTCTGCTAATTTATTTATGTTCTACTTTCACATGAATGTATTGTCAATTTTTAAAACATTCTTAGAAATGTTTAATGTGTATAACACAGGAAAATTTATAGAGATGTGATTTCATATAAATTTATGAAATTAATATATTATACGTAACATTAATCTGTATTATAAAATTATAAAAGACACGTTAAACATGTCATGAAAAACTACTTTAAAGTATATAAATAGAAGGGACTTGTTTTTTTGTTTTATTAGATAAGTTAACACAAAATAAGTTTTAATACTCATAGAGAGAAATAAAAAACTTTTTTTTACATGTGTTTTTTTACATCGTATCGCGTAAAGTGGATCATAATTATGTGCATCGGGGAGCCATCTGATTTGCCATGAAGGCGACAATCTGACCTATCGTACTTAACTATAAATAAAGATTGCTATTCTTATTTTAGCACGCGAATTAGCGTGGGTCTCGGGCAGACTCGTCACGAGCTGCCCTCGCTATTTTCGTATCGCGAGATGTGTAGTCGAAGTGTCTAGCGAAATTATTAACAACCTTCGATCGTTTTAATCGTTTATTTGTTTAAAAGACAAATCTGTTAAAAAACATTTAAACAATTGTGAAAAAAATTAGGCAAAAATATGTTTGCTTAAGATAATTGTGATAATCAATAGCTTTAATATGATAGCTTTTGAAATAAAAGTATACTGCGGTGATTAGAAAGATATCTGGTTTATTTTGATATGAAAAAGTAAGAATGCACTTTATTACATAAACGCATTAAATAATTCATGGTAATGGCAAGTCGTTTCCATGCAAACGTTTTACATCCCGAGATGGCATACTTCCAAATTTTTGTCATTTAGCGCCAACGGCATATTCGGACAAGTTTTTATCGTTATGCTATTTACATGAGAAAGTAAACTCCGGAAATCTATCGACCGCAAAACGAGATCATTTGTTGCAAAAAAGGAGGTTGAAACAGAAGGCATGAATTATTGTACTGTTATCCTTATCGCAGCGTATCGCATGCCTTTAATTGCCCGATGACTGCTAAATAAGATGTTCACTGTAATTGGAAAAGACAAGCATAAGTAGATTTTAGCAACAACATTAATAATTCTGACGTTTCTGACAGTAAATTTATATAAAAGAAATCTAATAATTAAAGAATAATATTAACAACAAATAGAAAGAAATAAAAGTAGTTTTTCTTTTAATTTTATTTTTAAAATATATAGCACATTAAGTACAATAATTTTAATCAGACTATAGTGTAGACTTTAGCAACATTAGAATTTATTTTTTCTTCAAAAAAAGTTTTGTAAATAATTTAATTGTAACATGAAAACAAAACAATTATATAATTTTATAAAGAAATTAATCTTACAATTGGATTTGAGCGCTTTTGAATCTGTTCTAAAAGAGACAATGGATTTAATAGAATTTTTTTTATTAACAGTCATATTGTTACGTTTTCTCGATTAAGTTTAGCACTCTAATTGAACTACATATTGTATAAACAAATCTAGCCACACTCTCATGACTAAAAGTAAATAAAAAGTCGGTAATATCACTGCTTCTATCATCTCTTGTTCTGATTTTAATTTTTTTCTTAAATCAACGCTGACTGTTGTATTGGACGCAATTGTTTTTTTCTTTAGGTCAAGTATTTATTTTATTGTACAAAAAAGAATATGTATCAACTTGAATATGTGTATCAAATTGGATTTGTAAACGTATTCACAAATATAATTTCTTCTGGTACAAATACTTGATGCATTTAGTAAATAAAGAAGGTTGTAATCAACATTATTATACTTTCAGGAAGCATTTATAATTTGTAGTATTGTGGCAGTAAATCTGTTTTTAATCACGCTATAATACGCGAGATAAAAATATCACGGAGAAACACATCCTCTTTCTTTCTCTCTTTCTCTCTTTTTCTTTTTCTCGTAGTTGGTTAGTGAACTTTGAATAGCACAAACAGCTGTTATTTCTTTTCTTTCAAAGTGGCTGTACCAAAAAAATAAACTTAGTCGAAGACGCATTATACGTGAAATAATATCCATTTGTAATGTAATATAAAATTTTAATCGCAACAAATATAAGCATTGTATGTAAATACTGTTTGCCATATTCAAAGCACAAAAACATGTTTTTATACACATATATTTATTAACAAATATTGTCTTTTCTAATTACTCGTGTTATATTCATATTATATTTGTAATATAATACTTATATTAATTTTAAAATTAATTTGGGTGTATAAATATTTTTTCTAGTATGAAAGATTCTCTTACTTAGAAAAAGATAAAAAAATTTATATCAGAACATCAATATTTTTTTTCATTTCATTAATGAAAATTAGGGACTTAATAAATTAAATAGTAAAATTAATAAATTTTATAATATACGTTGATAATTTATAATCTTTTATACATATTATAATTTTATAATATTTTATACATTGATAATATTCGATACTGATAGTTAAGTTATAAAATGAATAAATTTTATAGTATTTTATACAAAATATATTGTTTTCTGATTAATATTACAATATATTATATAGTCTTTTTTGCAATAAAAAAATTAAACTTAGTTTATGAAATGCATTTAATAAAATAGAAACAATAATAATAATAATAAACGATAAAATATAATATATAAAGTCATATAACAATATTTAATATAAACCTTTACACATTAAATCCTTGGAAACCTTATATAAACCTTTCTTTTTAACGTTCACAATATTTATCTTTAAAAAACTACCCAATCGAATATACTATAAATATTTATACAAGCTCTTGTACCAACACAATCCAAAAACGAAATACCCAACAGACAAGTTCTGTCTGTTTCAACAACTTGCCGAGATAAGTCCGTGAAAAAAGTTTTAATAATAGTTTATTTTTATATAAATGAAATATGAAAAGTATTCGTTTTGTCTGATTGGCACGAACCGCTTTCAATTAGATGCCATCTGATAGCAAAATGCAACAGACGTAATTTTGCGTAACTCTTACGCAATACCTCATAAATGATATTTAAGCTTGCGACCAGATCGTGGTCGAATATGTAATGGTCATAAATTGTCATACAATGTGTACAAGAAACTATAGTTCGCTTACTTTGCAGATCGGGTCTATTTGTAATTGTTTTCTCAGACTTGGCGTTGTTGAGTCACACTTTCATTTATATAAGCGAACTAGCGCGTCCCCTAATGCGACACTGTGAAGAACCCGGAAATCTTATGAAAACAGAAGGAAGACACACGATAAAGTTATAAATAATGTCCCAGATGATTTATACTTTATTGCATTCTAATAATATTTGCATACGTCAATATAAGTATTACTACTACTAAAATTGGAGGCGAAAACTTCTTTATCTTGTGCAATTATCTTATAAATTATAATTATTTAACGAAGAGAGAACACATAAGCTATATAAGTTTATGTGACGATGATTTCCAATTGTATGTGTCACGAGGTTACTACAAATGCTTTAATTATTCATTATATACATGTTTCTATAATATTTATTATTAAGCACTTTGTCGATAATATTTTAAATATTGTTAGTTTTGTAGAAAGATTATAGCTACCTGATAACAAAAATTTTCTAGCATAATCAAAATATTTAATTGTAAACATTTTTTTCTTTATTTATACACATACCTTAAATAATTGTTTTTCTTTATTACAAATTTTATTATAATTTTGTATTAAAAAAATATGAATTTTTTTTTATCTTGAACATCTCTTTAATACAAAATAAAATTCGTAACAAAAAACAATTATTTAAGATATATATATAAATAAAGAGAATGTTTTTCAGATAATTAAATATTCTAATTAATATTGTGTTAGATAATTTTCTTTGTCAAATAATTATAATTAATCTTTCTGTAAAATTAACAAATGTTTAATTTAAAATGTAATTGACGAAGTATTTATCAATAGACATTATAAAAATATATATTTAATATGCTTTTATTGAATATTTTATTATAAATAATTAAATCATTAATTGCAATCATCTAGCGATACGTACTTTATTATCGATGGAAATCATCATCACCTATAGCCTATCATGTTCATAACCAAACTATCGGTTTTCTAATGAGCAACCATCGCCAGTATTACTGTGATGCGTGCTGTACCATCATAAACGAGGATGACGATATAGATTCCAGTGATTAATAATTCCAATCAAACCATTATATATGTATATATTTCTGTTGTCTCATTTATAGTGCCAATGGATGATCGCAAATTAAATTTAAAATATATTCGACAAAAAGGTAATTAATATTAGTATAAAGAAGTAGTATGGTATTTACTTTTGTTGATAAGTGAGCATTTTGAGAAAACATCTAGCTAGAAAAAAATACCTAATTTTGTTATATTTGTGAGTAGTAAAATAGATATATACGAGTATGTACTTTAACGAATTTAGAATAAATTTTGTGTAGCAAAAATGTTAAATGAAGACATTACCTTATATTACAACTTAAAAAAATTGAATTTTTTGCGTACGACCAGAATTAAAGTTCTGATAATGAAAAGTTAAATTGAAATTAACCAAAGAATGAAATTTTATTATCTACTTACATCGTTGATATTTAAGTCGCTAGAAATTCTGTATATACTTTTGGTATAAAATGTTTTCTCAAAAAATTGTTTTTCAAAAAATTGTTGGTAATAAAAAATTATTTCAAAGTAAAAGAATTTATTATTAAAATTTTTCGAGCAAAAAAGGTTCTTAAGATGAAAATCAACAAAAATATTTCAAAAATTTAATATTTTATAATGTTAAGAGTTCAATATATTTTTATCTAATTATTTGATAATAAATAATGCTTATATCGCAAAAGCATCGCAGAAAGTTTCACACAAGTAATAATTCAAATTATAATATAAGTAATCATTCAAGTTATAATAATATACTTATAAATCCAATCCTATTCAATTCTTTATCCTGAAAGATTTTAAAAGCCTTTCGAAGTTGGCTAGAAGTCGGATCGCGTTCCTTCACTGATACCATATTCTGGCACACGTATTCCGAATGATTGATGAGCGTACCGAATACTCGAACAAATCTCTTAAGAGCCGAATGAAAATTACTACATTTAAAGAGATGACTTCTACCTGCAAAATAGGCACGTAGAGCATAGATCGATCTTTTAACGGTCAGGGATTATCGATAATAAGCCTTGGTTTTCTGAAATTCGTGTCATCCAAAGTCGAGAGGCAAGGAGAATCAAAAGGGGGAAGCTGCTTTTACTTCGAATGAATCGGATAGATGTACATACGATTATCTTCTCCACCTCCGGCGTCGTGACAAATCTGTTACATTCTTGGAAACGAATACTGGCCAGCTGCCAGCCACTGCTAACGACTTTTCTTCCAAATATGATCCATATCTTCGATCCGCCCACATTTAGAAGAGGATCATGAATTTGCACATATAAATGTGTTCTCTTAGTTTTTCAAAACTTGTAAGAAATGACCGTTAGAGATATATTTTGTGGTAAACGAAAATTTACAATTTTCCATTAATATCTTAAAAAAATTAAAATCCTTTGTAATTGCGATTTGATCCTATAAACTAGTGCTTTATTGTGCCTAAAATTTCCATTAGGCAAATTAATCTTGGTAGAGAAAAAGTATATGCCCTACGTAAACAAGCGTTTAATAAAATTGGTCCAAACGTAATGAGCCGTTAATGCAGAACACCGGAAAACATTCCCACCCGCTGGCCGTGATATACCATGAATCCATAAATTATCGGCATTTGCTGGTAAACACGCGAAAGTGTCAGCTTCGGTTTCCGCCAATTGGAAATGACCGAATTATGGTACTAGTCCGATTTGACGCCTCCGCCAGCAAAGAGGAGGAACAGGAGGAGGAGAAAGAGGAGGAAAAGGATGCGCCCGTAGAAACTGGAACGCCAACGTAAAGTGCGCTGTAAAGGGGCTAAGTTCTGACATCCGAAGAGTTACTCTTTGATTGGTGATTCTACGCGCGCGCGCGCGACGAAAAGAGAGAGAGAGAGAGAGAGAGAAGATTGGGGGAATCAGAGAGAGAAAGAGAGAGAGAAAGAAATAGTACTACGTTAAGCCTTCAACGTACATGATCTTCACGCTCATATGTTATATTTCCACAAATCATCGTCGACAGCAGCGATACGTCTCATTGGCCCCGACACTGGACGATATTAAACCACAAAGTTAAGTCGAGGTTCTCTCTTTTTCGCATTTTTTCTTTCTCTCACAGCACGAAGTTTACGTGAATTACTGATATAGATATTATTATATGAACTAATTGTACATTAAACTAATTATAAAACATATAAAAAATTTTTTTGATTTCTTTGTTTTTATCAATAATTCTTGAAAAAAGGGATTATGTCACTTTAAAAAAATTAACGTTGGTAAAACACAAACTTAAAACTGAAAAATTTCTAATAAAACTCTTCTTTTTGATAATACTCGTATATATGTCTTTTAAGAATAGATAAGAATTTTTTAAGGAATAAATGATTAAATACAGAAACAATAAAATCATAAACATAAAAACTAAGGAAATGAACAAAATAATAAAACATTTATCTATTCTGAAATAATATTATAAATATGATACTCATTTTATTTATAATAATAAATATATAGAATTTATACTCTTAAATAATCTGAAAAATTAAAGTTTCTCTCTATCTATACATAATAAATCGATAAAAATATCTATATTATATTGAAGAGATTTATAGATTTTAAATTCTTCGAGTTTCATACTACAATATTTATATAGTGCAAAAAAAATAATTTTATTATCAATAAAGTATATATATATATATATATAATATATTAAAAACTAAATAATTTATAAATATTTTAATAAATTATTCTTATTTTTTATAGACATTTAAGAAGAATTATTGTCTTATGAAAGAATATAATATACGTATAAAATATGAGAAAAATTTTAATAATTCTTTATTTTATGAAAATTTAATTAATTTAATTAAATTCAGCTGTGAATAAGAATCGCTATTTTTATTCCTAAATGATTATAAAAAATCATTTTATAATCATTTAAAATTTTATAAAATCTATCCGAATTACGTTTTTTTATGCTGAATTGTTTGAAGATAATACGTAGATTGTCAAAAATTTTTTCCTTTGTTCAATTATTAAAGGAATCAAGATTTAATTACATATTATCAGAAAAAATATATAATAGTTGGATCTTACATGCAATAATTCAAGAAATTCAAGAAAATAAACTGAAGAAAGAAGTTTTGTTAAATAGGTCGACTGCAGTTTCTCTCTCTTTCTCTCTCTCCCCCTCCCTCTCTCTCTCTTTCACTCTCTCTTCCTCTCTTGGATGTCGGCTAAAGGTTAAATTCCAATTATAGCATGCGGATAAATAGGCGGCTATCGTTCGTATGAAACGATCTCTCAGTCGCCGACGAGACGATGAGTAGATACTCCGCAAGAAGATACAGCGACTGTCAGTAAAATAAATTACAATCTGGATGTTGGTAGACCTTTTCGTAAATTATTGGTAAATAAATTTTTGTAATCATTCCAATTTTATTGGCAATATATACTTTTCTACCATTAAATTTATATACATTTCTTAATTTTTTTAATAAAACGCCGCTTTTATTTGTATACCGTTTTTATATGAGAGCTTATATAAAAAAAATGTAAAATATAAAAAGTTTGAAAAAAATTTTAATAATTTATTACTTTACAAAAGTTGTATGTATATTTTGTGGTCATTATTACGAAATTTTTTTTTAACTGTGAAATTAATTTATATTATATACATTATATTATGTACATTATTAATAATTCCTATAAGTATTAATATAAATTATTATTTATATTAATACTTTTAAATCTTGAAATATGTATTATATATAATAACAAAAACATTCTAAGTGATTTATATTCTATATTAAACAAAAAACTTAGAATTGTATCAATATTATAAATTGCAGCAAAATATGCGATTTGACGCAAACATAAATATTCAGATTAAACATATTAACAAAATTACTGTTATTATGTTATTATTATATTTTAAAACATCCTAAAAAGTTATTATTCTAAAGCTAAAATGTCATGTTTTATTAGACTACTGTCGCTTAAAATTAAATAAAATTTTTGGTTAACTTCTACTTAAAATTCCGGCTACGAATCTTATTGAAGTAAGAAGAGTTAGGGCAAATCTACATGAGTATAAAAATCACAATATCTCCTTCTCAGATATAGATAACCGCACCGAAAGCGCCGCTTTTCGAATTAACAGTTAAGAAGCGCCTGAAGATGCAAATGTAATTCAATCCTGGAACGCGCTAGGATTTGTATAAATTTCCTAATGAAATCCAAGCACACGATATCTCAAGAAGAATGACGTCGATGAGAAAAGGAGATAAAGAGAATTTCTATAATTGCGAAGGCAGTGTTAATCAGGTTCAATCACGGTTGTTATACAACCTCTGCGCGGCAATTTTCTTGATTAAACATGCTGTAAAAACAGATATTGCAGTTGCTATTTTCAACTATGATTCGTCACTCAAAATACGCAGACATTTTATATATTCTTAAGACAAGGTTATACATATAATGACTTTTATATGCGCATGTTTGGCAAATTGTTTAAAGGTCAAATGCCGATCGTGACAGCCTGCTAATTACAGCTTGTGCCTTGTCCACCGCAGACTATATTTAACAACGTTGTCAATGACTGTTATTGATGTTCCTAAGTGTGTCCTGTGCAAATACGACGAATTCAAAATGGCGAATACGTAAAGCAAAATAATGATAACATTATACGGCAATAACATTTACATCATGACATAAAATTTAAATTACGTTTAATATTACTATTAATCTTTCGAAAAATATATCATATATATATATATTATATATTTTGACAATTTGGTTTATTTTTTAAATTTCTTATTTAAAAAATGTTTTGATAATTAGTTGAAATTTATAAGAAAAAGGATGTTGTTATTTATTTAAATGATAGTTCATCGAGTTATCAGTTGTTACATAATTCTGTAACGAGTTCATTAAGATTGCTTATTAAGACTTCCAATTTAACGCCTCTGTAGCTGAAAAGACTGATGTAAATAATATAGGAAGAAAAGAGAATAGAATTCTCCATCTCAACACAGAACTCAAGGAATTATATGAATCCATTGCGCGAACGCGGTCGATTCAAGCGCCACTGAATAATTCATTTTAATCGTAGTCCCCAAATTTATCTCGCGCTTCTTGTAACAGAAAATGTGGTGGAACACGGAATATACATTAAGATCTCATTATAATCACTTTTCACTCACGTTATTACACGCTATTTACTCAAAGCTTATGATTATGTGTAAATTAAAAAAAAAACTGCGAATTTCATATGTTTATTACGAATCTAAATAATCTTTCAGTAATAAATATTTCTTTATGATATGATATAAAATATTTTTTTTACAACATAAATGGATGCAACAAAAAGCTTATAACACGAATGTATTCTTTTAATTAGGAATTATTTTAAAATATAATATCTGAAATATAATTTGAATTTAATCGACCGATATCATTAAACATAACAATGTTATATACTTACATATATATATTATTTTTTCATAACAAAATAACAAATATATAACAAAATTATATAGATATAACAAAGTAATAAATATAATAAAATTATACTCTTTACAAAAGAAGACCTATGCTTCAGCAATTAGTGTGAAAAAGTGATTAGCATTGTAAACAGCTTTTTAGATTCCAAAACAAATATATTGATTATCGCGTAAGCGATAAATCTTGATGTAAAAATGCAGCTTTCGAGAAGTTAAATATACTGCGCAGGCATGCATTTTCGATTGGTTCGACCATAGTACAACGTGCTCGACCCACTTCCGTTAAAATTAGAGGCTCTTCCGAGAGAGCGTCAGGGGATCATAAGCTTTTGGTCACCCTTGGCCACACTGCGGGCGCCCTTCTGTCTCCGGTGGCCAAGCAACAACTCGAGTGCGAATAAACTGCAGGTTGACACCCACACACCGGCACCGGCGGGCATTCATGCACTTTCTCGAGTGCGGGTGGTGACACGCGCTCATTTGTGAATGTATGTATAGCCGGCGCATTATATGCACGCTCTCGTTTTGTTTCCGCGATACCATTATGACTCCGTTTCCATTTGCGGCGCTGCTTCTGGGATACAAACTGGCTGGTCGCTATCCGCACCCTCGGGAATGAATCTCGAGAAGGAGGAGTTGGTGTGCCGTTAAATGCATTTACGTTCCAGAAAAGCCACGAGTTTCCGCGGAGAAAAGTAGTTTGGTGAACAATATGAATTATAGCTTCTTGGTACTCGCCATTAGACTCGCTAAACTCGTAATTTGCACATTGTCACAGTAAAAAGTATCAGTACTTTGCAGTAAAAAGTAAATACATTTTGTAATGGAGAGAAACGTAGATTGTTTTTGATAAGAGCTTCCGACTATTAGAAAAATTATATAAAGTATATGATTCAAAGGGAAAAAGAGCAAGAGAGAAAATAATGATATTTGCAAAAGAATTCCAAGAAAGCTAGATTTCATCGTAGAATACAAAGAAGTGCTACAAGAAATTCCAATTACGAGATAGCATGATGAAAATTGCGGGTGGATGATAAACGATCGGGAAATCGCGTATATCAAGATGCAACAACGGAAGGTGACGCATTGTAATTTGCATGAAGCATTGACAGCACGCGAGCAAAAGCGTGTCATGGAGCCGCGTGTTATGTATATGCGCGTATATTCGCTCTCGGTATCGTGACAATATCGTATTATTGGCCGATAAAAATGCAACGTTTTCATACGACTATTCGTGCCAGTGCGACAGTACATTCCGCAGGGTTAAAATAGGTCTAAGCACGACGAAGGACGCTAATGCACGAGACAGACAACAAATGGGGACACGGAGGCCGAAGGAAATACAATATTATGATACTTCTCATTCTACCTGCCTCGGTATCCTTCGGAGTTTCATCCTTTGTTCGCTTCCACGTTCATGCGCCCCTCTTGTATCTCGTCGGAATAATCCAAATCTAGCTGCACGAAATTCGGTACCAGGCTACCGGCGAATGTATTGTATATAAAAACGATAGGAAATAATAGGACAGAGACAAGATCGATCGAATCAGTCCAGTAAACACACGAAGCGAATTATCCATAAATCTATTTGTAATTTATGCTCGTTATAATGCTTGTTAATTCAAGCTTTAAATGACTCTTTTACTTTCACGTGGGTGTGCGCGTGGAAGACCCGTATGCAAATTGCCCAATTTCATGTCGACAGTTTACACACGAGCAACTGAATGCGATCGTAAATAAACTATTAGAAGCTAAATTATAATAGTAAATAATGTAAACTGTTATTAGACGTAGATTGTTGTACTTGTTAAAGTATAAAGTACCTTTCAATCACGTGTTTCTTCAAAATTGATGCATGCTTAACAATCAACAAAGAGAAAATCGTCTCGCCGCTCGCTATTATTTCTTATATTTCAATAAGTGTTCACTAAAATTAGTAGAGTGGCATAATTTTATTATTCACTTACTTAGATACGATTTAATGTCTAAAAGTGCTACAATTTTCTCAATAATAAAATGTCTTTGTAATATCATAACAGTAAAATGATCGTCATTACTTTACAATTGTCATTATTTCTAGCCAGATAATTATTTTTAATTTCGCAAGATTTTAAAATATGTAAGTAACATATAAGTGATTCTATAAAATTAAAATAAATTGTTTAGCTAGAAACAATGGCATAGAACAATTAATAATACTAACCTGACAGAAATCGATATAACTACAATTAAGATCTCGCACGCATGGTAATTAAAAAAACGAGTATACATAAGCAAGAGACGTATTTATAATCTCTTTATCCTGCCGTTGGCGTATATAATCCTAGCTTTTGTTCGTGTCATGGCCGTGTGTTCCGCCACCTACGGTAATTAAGTCTCTCTTAACTAAAATCCGTCACACGCTTCTACTTGTTTCCTTTGCGCAAAGCCTTACAAAGGCGCTTTCTCGCGCGTTTTTAAAAAGGATACCAAGCTTTTCGTTATTCGATAATTGTTCCTCTTAAATTGCAATTATAAAAGTACAACCTACGTTGACATATAAATGATATTGCATGCTAAAATAATACATGTTAAGTGTAAGTGACATTGTTCGAATCGACACCAAGTAAATCATTTGCTTATCGAATATTTGATCGAGTATTTGAAACCAATCGCATTTATGACGCATTTATGTATGTAACTAATTCAATTGTGTTATTATCGTGCATTAACAACATTGCACTTGTAATATTCGTCGTACATTAGAGAATTACAACGTTATTGCACTAATGTACATTTACAGAACGCCGACACTAGTCTCGTTTCAACAAATATTTGATATATTGAGACTGAAGCACATAGAACATTTTACACAAAACTTGGCTTAATCGTAATTATAATAATGTACTCTTGATTATTTAAAACTGAATATTTTAGTTTTTGAAAACTTTGAAAAACTAAAAAGAAGATTTAATCATTGCATTTAAATATAATTTTTTTTAAGTGATATATGTATAGATAGAATATTATACAATAAATATTATTTAATATGAATATTATAAATAATATATTCGTTTTATTATATATAATTTTGTTGAAAAATGTATGTAAATTAAAATTTTACTATAAATATAATATATATCATTTTTAACATAAAATGTAACTGAAGGAAATGTAAAAGAAACCTACTGAAATAAATCTTATTTTTTATTTTATTTTTTATCTCATATATGCGCAGTTCTTGACTGACGTGACGCTGAAATACGTACAATTATCTGCCAGCATTTTGTATTTTTATTCGTCGGTTATATAAGAATCATTAGCCTGATAGTATACTCAGATAAGATAAAGATAAAACAAAAATAATTAGACATTATTTATTTATATATATAGAGACGTAAAAGAATTGTTGTAAATTGTTTCATTGTGCATTACACATATTGTTGCGCTCCAGCGTGTACTGTAAATCCAATATCTATAATGCATGTCCAGTATCATATTATTTCCCTCGATAAAATGATATAGCAAAATGTTCAATATCCTCGACTTTGGATTACTATTAAATTTGAAATATGTTATTAATAACAAATACTGTTAAATATATTTTAATTACATTAATGGCAAAACATTTACTTTCATTTGTTCTTATACTATTTATTACACGCTTCTGAAATCACATAATTCCAAACATAAATTATAAATAAGAATCAGCACGAATATGTTACCTACATTAAATAATTAAACTATAAATATATCAAAAATAAAATGAAAAAGAAGATTTAATAACGTTATTACATTAAAATCTATTATTAAGTAACCGGAGCTAGAGTTATAATTTGAGTGGCCTACAAAAAAAAAAGTGTCTTCTTAACGTTCATAACGTATCATATCTCTATGTAATATATAGTATTATAAATCTCTTCTCTCTTCGTAAGACGATCGCTTCTCAGCGGCAAGGGAAAAACGTAGCGAAACTATCTATCGCTCATTTTCCTATCATGAATAATAACCCAATAGCATTAGAGGGTCTCGTGATATCGCCGTTCAACCATCCCGTCGGCAGGCAATATCGTGCTGTTGATTACTTAAAGCATTATCGGTCCCAACCGGCTCATTGCGTCGTCGTTTGTGTTTATGAGAACGCTCCAGAGGGAAACCACAAGCACCAAACGTGACCCACTCGTCTTGCCCAAAGCGAGTCATAATCGACTCGCCACAGTAAGTTGATTCACGCCGAAAACCCTGAACGCTATTTTCGCCTACGTGCAGAGGCATAAGATTGGCAACGAGCGGGAACGAATCATCGATGATGGCGTACATAGAGCGACTGGCACTACGACGCTCGCGATGAAATTAGCGTACCGAGAGGCATGCGGAACATTACTGTCGCCATCGTCGTTTCCATCGTCATCGTGGTCGTTGTGATCATCTTCGTCATCGTGCGTACGTATAGAGAGCAAGACTCTCGGAACATCTATACAACGTTCAAAGGCACCTTAGATAGCTGCGTTGCGACAGCCATTAGCACCGACAGACGTGCTATTAGTGTTACGCAGTTTCGTTCGACGTGCTTCATACGTAACTGACTGGCCGCATGCAGCTTCCTGTTTTGCGAAAATTCTCCGAAGATTCGTTATCGCTGCGGAAGCTTTCGTCGATAATGACGTAACGTTGAGAGGTATATTTACGAAATTATTGTACTCTTGATACGTATAAGCTGTTGAATAGAACGACAGTATATGCATTGAATTTCTTCTTATTATTGATAAAATAATTTTTGATAGATCCGATATATGGAAAAAATGGTTGTACTGGAATATTTAAAAATAACTAGATACAGATCTGTATACTACTCTGTGAAAATAATTTCTTGGGCTATCAAAATTATCGAGAGGAGAGAGAGAGAGAGAGGGAGTAATTACTTAATGTAATCGTGGGACAGAGACCTCGAAATCATAAAATTTATATAAAATTCTTTGTATAATCCAATAATTATATATATAACCACGAGAAATCATTGTGTAATATTAGATAAAATCGTTTATTTTATCAAATGACCTCGTATGTAGTAAAGAAAATTATTTGTAATCAGATGAAATTATACGAAATCAAACAAAATCTATGGGACAATATTTTAGTTAGGTACCCTCTGGAAAATTATTATATGCTCGAGCATGATGGGTAATGTTGTAAAAAATTTTGACATTCTAATAACCATCTTAAGCGTCCTACACAATACTTTGATGGTCCAACAAATTTATTTTCAGATCTGTATCTAACTAAATTATTAGATACTTCAACAAAATAATTCTTTCTATGCATGTACAATACATATATAAAATCCAAGTTTATACCCATAAAAGGCACATAAATGTGTAGAGAATACGGATTAAAATTTAAAATTATTATCTATAATTAAATGTAAGTTAATTAATTAATCACCAGCCGTGACACTTGCTTTACTTCGCGTGCGAGCTCTCGTTTTAGCATATTCTTCCACAATTGTTCTATTATTTTATCAATATTATAGCGTGTTCCTTTTATATAAAGTACTTGCCTCTGCGTGCATCCTATAATAATTGTATGTGTGTTGAGGATTACACGTATAAATTAAATTTACCTATATACATGATGCAGCGAGCTTTCAGCATGAACGTATTACATTCACACTGCATTAAATTCAATTTCGTTTCGTGTACATCATTAATCAATTCTATCCACTGAACTATTAAATTTATTTACAACCTAAAGAAAAACTTGAGGAAAACATCGATTATCCATAAAATTTTAAACATATTTTTTGTCGATTAAACCTTGTTTATCGATGTTTATAGATAGAATGAGTAAATAGAAGAAAAAGAGAAGAATATATGTCGTAATATTATGAAAATTAATTTATACACATATTGTATACAAACAATTTATTTACATACGCTTTACCTATAATTTTACTTTTTATTAATTATCAAAGTTATTTATATAGTAATTTAGTAAATTTATGCAACGTCGAACATAACATATTATTTATATGCCACATTGTACACGATAAGTTACAGTACATGCTGTATATGTAACGATACAAGCCGCCGAAACTTACATGCATCGTGGAACTCATTGCAAAAAGGATGTTGCAAAGTTTTTGCGATTGTACAATATTGGCTTATGGATACCGTAACGATCAATCGAATGGAGCGAGCGGAGGAAAACGGACACACGAAGTTGCGCTCTTGCGAATCTCTGGTTATGAAAGAAACAAAAAAAGGAAAAGCGAAACACACAAGGTGCACATAACGCAAGAATATGGGCTGCGCTTGCAGGCAACTAACGATGTATTAAATCATGGAGGCGAGTTCGATTCGATTTCGCATACTCCAATTTTACCTTTTTTTGCAACGCGGCATACAGCTGTGAATGACATCTCGATGGGGATGGGAATGAGTGGAGAGATGAATGCAATCAGGCAGAATAACTGAGCGGTAAATTAAAAGTGGGTTTATGCACGAGTATCGATTAAAACATTCCACGCTCGCACTTGCTGGAAAAGGACGGCTCGCCGAAAGTAATAATTTATCACGAAAAATTATTAGGTTAATGCCATTAATACTTTCACGTATCTTTATATCTTATATTTGCATTTGACACGCGCGCCTTTTACACAAAAATCAAATAAATCTATGAGATTACACTTATTGATAAATTCAGTGCATTATTTTAAAAATACATGAAAAAGGAACATATGTATACATAACATCTCACTAAAGGTGTTACTGTAACTTATTAAATTTGTGTTTTTTATTATCTGTTTAATATCAAAGATAACTTCATATAATGACATTACTTAGTTTTTTCTAGGTAGAATAACTTCGAATATTTGAAGATCACCTTTGCTTTTTCAATTTAAACCGTATACTATTTTACATAATATGATTCCTCTAGTTATTCTCTCTCTGCATATAAAAGTATTAAAATAAAATTATCAAAAAAATCAATAATCTACGAGATATTTTATATTTTATTCTGGAACACATTTTGGAATATAAAATATCTCGTAAATTATTAATTTTTTCATAATTGTATCTTAATACGTTTATATATAGAGTAAGGTGAATCAATTGATGTAAAGAGAACACACAATTACTTTTTACAAATATTAAATATGTATTATAGTTACATTTTGCAAACAGCAAATTATTTTAAAAAGCAACTATATGATTTCTTTACACCAATTATGTATGTAAAGATAAATTAATAATTTATTTGTATCAATCCACTCTTTCTTTCTCTTTGTAAATTTATTTACAATATTGAAGCAAATGTTCGATGTTTGTGATTACGTTCAGCTTTAATTCCGATCGGGGCATTGCAATGTCAAACTCTTCATGATATGACATAATTATAAAATAACACAGCGCTCTTTTACTTGCATTGCTCGTTTACTTTATTCAATCACGTAACCGATTACTATTCGGGCGACAATAAATGTGATGCAAAGTTTCGGCGCTAATCTCATTTTTACGACGCTGTGACCCTCCGTGACGATAGTTTAAATTGCGGAAAAGCGCATAAAAACCCAATTTCGCGAAGCGACGGATATCACGTACAACGGGGCTGTAACCCAGTTTCGACGGACGGAAATGCGTCTCGCTGTGCGCAACGCGACGTGAATGAACGTTGGTGCGTCACGATCTTCCCTGTTGCCTTAACATTCCCTGCTTCTATCTTCTAGTTCCTTTATCGCGTCAGTTCTTTCTTTGACCGATTGTTCCAAGTAGTCTAGCCTCTTCTCTTGACTCTTAAGTAATTTCAGTGGATATGTCAGTTCCAGCTGAGAAGAATTGTAGAAATCTCATTTCTCGTCCAGCACTTTGTCGATAGTCGCGGCGTGTAAAGAAAGAAACTAATTTGCTACGATAAAATTAATGTACAACTACATTTGTTAAACTAAACTATGTTTCTTTCATATCTAAGAAAAACGGAAAAGCATTTACCGTTTATGATAGATAAAGTATGAGTATCTTTTGCAAAAGTGCTTTTTATCATGTAAAACATATATACATGCAATAAATTAAATGTATCAATAAATAAATTTACTTGGTATACATTTAGAAATCTCTTATACTCATTTAATACAATAAAAATTAAAAAATTGTTTTAAATACAAGTGAAGTGTATAGCCTGAAAATATTATTTAATTTAACTTTTAATTAATTTAATTTAATTTATTTAATATAAAAGAATTGCGCGACAAAGTTGGGCAACCGTATTTAAAATTGAAACGGAAAGATGAGGAATATTTATAAAACTATTCAAAATTAAAACTGAAATTTTCAAGATTTTTCCTAGAAATTCGATAAAGCTTAGCAACGCCTTTTCGACATTCACATTGTTCATGCTCGTTAGAAGCATTCAATTTACTGCACATTGAAGAAGTTAACTAACTGGCGAGTTTGTACATTACCATCAGTTCCACGGACGATCAACTCCTAAAGTGATAAGCGAATAGTGTAATGCTTATTTGAAGATCGATACGGTTGTTTACTCAACTTACAGCGCATGAATATTACTGTACGACAGCGCGCACACACGTCCAACTTTCTACATTATATATTTCTATATAATCACGTCCTCTGTCCTGCTAAAATCGATTAATGCCGCTATACTACGTAGAAATAATATCCGCAGTACTATCACAGTGGGTGACAATTTTTTCTCGATCGACATAGTCATAAAATATTTATAGAAAAAAAAAAACGAGCAGATCCCGTTGCAACCAGAATCCCTGTTCTGCTTTTTAAGATTGCAAAAGGATAAAGAAATTTATCTGTTTCTTTGTTGAAAAGTAGAAATTGCTAATTTGTCTTTCAGTCTCTTCAATCGGAAAATGTTCACTCTCACCTTCGATCTTTTTCTCGTCTGGTATTACTTGATCGACATGAATACTTCGGAGCTCTCAATTCATTATCTAGGTCAGAAATATTTTTACAACGAATCGTCGAACATTTTATTGCGTATCATGAATCCAGGTTTAATCTACGTATTCGGCGAAGTGGCCATCCGGTGGATGCCAAAAGCCGAAAGTACTTACGGGCGAGTCGAAAGCCGAGCGCGTCACTTGACAGCTGCATAACGCAAGGCTACGTGATCATGCCACATGGATTATGATCTGTCTACATATTTGCAGGTCGGTTTAATTTTATACGCGTCGAAAAGCTCGACGCCATTCCGCTATATCAAAGCGCTTCTCGAAGATTGTGAGTATGTATCATCTTCCAGAAGTTTACGGTATCGTCGGATACCCTTAACGAAATTAAATCCGCTGTTGCGCACGTCTTATCAATAATTACCTATTTCCCACGGATATGAGAGCTGTCCGGATATATCTGAATGATAACGACTCCAGCACCGCTAACATACGACCGAGAAGCGATCCATATATAATATAGTTTAAGAGTTAAATCTAGGTTGACTCCACGGTTAGCCAACCAATTACAAGGATTTCGTAGTTAATCCCGCTTCAACTTTCGGCTCACGTCGTATGAATCGACGTCGCTTAAACGTCTGGGAAACGGACGGATTTAATACGCCACCTGAACCTCTAATGCAAAACCATTATAGCCGTTTCTAACGAGACCAGATGCTATGTAACGTACGATAAGATGCGGGGGCTTTCGCACCCCGGATTTCGAACTGTGTAGCTCCTGTAGATCCTTCCTTAACCCAGTCGACACAAACTAAAAGTAACGTAACATTAATGTTATAATTTTTAAATGTAAAATTATTTACACTCAACAAGATAAACGTAATAACATATGGTATTATACAACAGTTGCGCATTGTTGAAAGTGAAATTATAACATTGATATTAAGGATACTCTCTAAATTTTTTGAAATGGAATCTTCATTTTCTCATCTTTACTCTAAGGAGTAAAAATTAAACTAATTTTGAAAAGGAGTAACTCAATTTTTGATCTTCAAAAATGAGATTTTACTCTTCAGTGAGATTCACTCTAAAAGTTTTAAAATATATAAAATTATATATTATATTACTTTTAATTGGTGTCGACTGGGTAATACATAGTACGTTAGTCATTTTATAAATATGCTAACTTTTTATTATTTTCCTCGTATTGAAGACTCCGCGAAGAATCCGCGATTTATATTTTAATGCCTAATATGTGTCACTCATAATATGTTTTTTTTAAGAATTAAAATTATAAATATCCGTGTTTTCACGACAAACTAAAAAAGAGAGCTCTTACAATTCCACACATTTTTTTGTGCGAAACGAATAGTAGTTGAATCTCATCCTTGCTGTGACAGAAATAGATGAATGTTCTCTAAAGTCGTTTCGTTTCTTTCAGTTTCAGATATTCTTTCCAGCATCTCTTTCAAGCTCTCTCCGCGTTGCTGCAACGGCAGAAATTCCTCATTCAGTCTTAAAAAACTGTTCGGTCTGGCAGTTTCGTTTGCGACACTTGGCGTATCGATCGCGCCAGGTAGGTTGGTCATGCTGAATTAAATATACTTCAGTAGGTACTCTATGAAACGGTCACGACGGATATTCTGTAACTCGATAAGTTCTAATGCGAGAAATAAGACTTGCGTCGTCGGCTTAAAGATGTCACGATTGTGGCTTCGCACTTCTTATCCGATTATACATAATGTGAAAGGTATGAACGTTATGTTACATTACTTCTTAGCTCCGCCTTTCAATTTTTGTTTTATTTAATTTAATATGAATAATATTTTGATGATGCGATGTATATTAAAATTACTGTTAATATACATATAATGTCGATAATATTTGATAGATTTGGGAATAATTTGAATTCAAATTAAATTTTATTTTTACAGTTATAAAATATAAAATTACAAAAAAATAAATAATTGAAAATATCATTTTTCTCTAACATTATTAAAATAATATTCTTTCTTTATATACATACAATATATGAAAGATATATAGAATATCTATACATGTAATTACCAAATATATAGGCATAATTGTGCTGATATACAATACTCGTTACTACTAAAACTAAATCAAAATAATATGTATCCATTAATATTATTAATAATATATTATATTATATTATATTATATTGATAATACCTTGACTGTAATATATTAATAATATTTTATATAATATAATATACATCATTTATTCTCGTTTTATCATCTCGTTTTATTTATTTATTTTATCTCAAAATATGAAGAAAATACGCGTTCAATATTAAGAATACATATTTTCATTTGTTCTCTTTTATTTAATTCTCGTAGAAATCATCTTTTATCGAATCCATAAAACGAGACTCCGAGTCACATCGAGATTCCGCTTTTTATGTTCTTCACCATTCTAAGTTTGGAACAGATATTATACATATCATATACAAAAAATCACGCTAAACAAAGTTTGGAAACACTTCAATAGCTTGGAAATGGACAATCGCAAAATCAGTTTTTCCTTTTTTTATCAGAAAAACTTTTTTCTTTATTTCATTTTTATCCTATATAAGTATAATCAGACATATAATCACATTATTTGATATCAAATTGTCGTTTAACACTACAAAAGTAATTTGATTATCATGCTCAATTTTATCACATAAAATCATGACAATATTTCATCGTTATAGACTATTGACATTTCTTTCAAAATAAATAATTCATTACTTATAAGTTTACGTTTTATTTATCTTGAAAATGCAAACAGTAATAATACTCCTCTGCCTTGTACTTTTCTTATATCAACAATCAATATTGTCTTGTTTCATAATCATGTTCAAAGAATTCCGAACATCTAGATCTCTTCCAGAAAATAACAGAGACGGAAACTCCGCATCGTAAAATTCTTCGATATTGACATTGCATCCTGGGATTTTGCATTAATTCATCTGGTAACCATCTTATTCTTCCCACGAAAAATATTCCGCGAATATGAAACGCTCTTTAAAAGGAATGCGACATCTTTCCCAACGTGAGAAAAAAGAATAGTTATGTGCGCTCTGCAACTTCAGTAGTGCAGAAACTCTGTTTTGCTTTACATAGCTATATTACGGAATGTTCCAGTCTCAAAGCTAATTAACTTTCATTTACAGATATTTTTACTCAATTTAAAGTTGATTTTCACTTGACTAAAATTTTAATTTATTATAATAATACTGTTTCTCATTCTAATCTCTTTACAAATTGTCTTTAATTCTGACATAAAAATTTCATTAAAATTATATTTACTTTAATATAAACAAAGATATTAAAAGACAAAGATATAAAGAAACTCGGTAATCTGATCCCGAAATTTCTAAACTCGCGATGGTCCGGTCGCTTATAACTTAAAAATTAGTGATACTTTTATAAAGAATTGGTACGAAAGCGGACAAACCGGACACGGAAAAAAGTGCAAGGCATTTTTGTGAAGAGATGAGAAAAGATATTCGTGTGTACGTGTACGTGTATCGATCGACGTATCTTCGTCGTACTGAATTAAACATACCCGAGTCCGGGCAAGACGACATCAGTTGGCCTATAACTCGATGAGCTTTAACACAGAGAAATAAGACAGGAACTTGAAAGTCGTTCGTGAAAACAGCAATAACAACCAACATTTGATGCCTCGTTCGCGTTACATCGCGTCCACGCCGAAGTAACTTTTATCACAAGTAATGTTATCTTCGTCGTCGGTTGCCGCAGAGGTAAATGTCAACGACGTTATTGACGGATAAAGTGCATCTACGTAGCGTGCACGATAGCGTTGAAACTTATCTCTCGTCATGTCGATACTGCGGCAAGTACAAGAAAATTTTAGAGATGGAAGTGGATGCTCAATCATAAAAAAAACTATCATCTCGTAATTCTCCGCAATATTGAACGTTTAATGATTAAATTCAAGTAGTATTATTATTATCCTACTTTCTTTGTCTTTTTTCTGCTTTGTGTATAATATTCGCGATAACATAATTCCGTAATAGTAACGCTCTGATTTCCCTACGATTCCGCTTTGTTATCCATTTTCGGTGAAAGTAAGCGTATAGAATTGATCGACTAGAAGCTAATTTTATAAAACTGGTTTAAGTATTCAAATCGAGTTTGAAGAATGAATTTCATAACTAAGCGATTTACGTGTACAATCAATTTTGATTTGACTATTGATCAACATTAATAGAATTATCTCCAATTATCACATAATATCATATAATGATATTATTTTCATTATTCCAAATACTAATAATTACAATAATCAATCGCAAAATCTATAGCGACCGTAATTAAATAATATTCACTAATTTATAAAATAGAGAATATTATTACCGTATTCGTATATATGTTTTTTTAAATATGTGTATATTTATTAAATATATGAAGGTATATAATAATCTGAAAAATCATTATTTCAAAAAGGTAAAAAATCATCGCATATAATTTTTCTATTCCCAATCTGTAAAATGACATTAGTTGTTCTACCTCCAAAGTATTGATGTTATCGTGACCTACTATCCTATTTCCTTTGCAGAATACTGCGCATGCATTTTAACAAGCGATAGCAATATAACGAGCAACATTGCGATAAATATCTTTTCCATAATATTCAATAACTTACATATGTGTATTATTCGTGTAAGAGCGTTTATATTATTTATGTGCGTAAATAAATGGAAATGTATGTGCTACCAGTGTAATATGTACATATATATATATATATATATATATATATATATATATATATATATATATATGTACAATATATTACATCACGTTGCAGAAGAATTCTGAATCTTTATTGGTTTTCTGTTTTTGCTCAATTTTCTCGGATTTACTTGTAACTATTGTAAGATCTCAAGAGACACTATACATATGTTTATTTTTTATTTAAGAGAAATAAACCTATTTTCGCTCAAAACGGAATTCTCTCTCTCCCTCCTGTTTTTCTCCCCCACTGCCCCCCTCTCTCTCTCTCTCTCTCTCTCTCTCTCTCTCTTTCTTAGTGCTTAAATATTTTAGCTTAAATATATTAGAGTAAATAAATTTATATACATATCCAATTCTGCTAACTGCTGAAATAATTTTCAATCTTGCAGTCTTGAACAAAACTATAATAATAATATCACTTGACAAGCAATTTAATAATTTTGGTGCTAATAAGCATCTTAGAAAAATATTAATAATTTGATGGTAATCTAAGCACATCTTAAGAACTGTAAGTAATTTAATTTATTGTGAAAAATATTACCTCAGCTAGGATTGGAATCAAGATCTTCCGTGTTGCGAGGTAATTTTTATTTTTTAAATATTTCTTACTTCATAAGAAGTGAAAAATTATTTTGAATTATATTATGCTATAATTATATAAATAAATAATTTACGTAAACGATTTTCAAATTAAAATAAACTGGTCACATTTTTGTCATAAAATCAAACAGCGTATGTTGTTCGCCCGAATCTTTGCTACGCATATTTTCCCATCTTTATAATAAATAAAACATCAACAAGTATACTTAAATTGGATAATATACTTAAATTGGAGCAAAAACTGGACACTAATTTCTAACATAAAAAACATGCAAAATGTGTTTCTGAAGTAGATCGTGCGTCACGTAAACATAAATTGCGAATGCATAATTCATATAGTTGTCTGCCGCATGGTTATTTGTACGATTTTTTCGCGAGCACGAGTTGTGCTACACACTCCAACAATATAAATTCTATAAATTCCTACCGGTATATTTTCGAGTGTATATTATCATTTATAATACGTAATACGCTTGAACATAGGCAGAACTATCGAGAAAAGTCCGGTTAAAAAAGTTTCCCGCTTGTGACGCGTCGGACGATGCATAGCGCACAGCCAACAAGATAAAAAGTTGGCTATCGAGAGATAGCTTAAATATTCAAAAAGTTTTTGGCTCTAAAACGGGCGAATTCGCCTTTTATTATTTTTGCAATCAAAAAAACTGGAATTGATATGTCAAAGAGGATCAGAGCTCAACGTTCCACATAGTCAGCAAATATGAGTTCTCACGCAAGAAAATTAGAATTCGATGTAATCATGCAAAAATGAACGAATATGGAACATGACATAGATAAATATCATTAACGAGAAGCCAGTATGAGCAGCTTGCCAAATTCCCTTCTTCAGGTTCTTCTTATCAAGCATTTCATGAGTATAAAGAATTGTTGAAAAGAATTTTAATTAATTAGCTATCAAAATTAATTAGCATATAGATAATTTTGTTACGTTATATTATTCATTAAAAGACATTGTTCAGAAAGTAAAAATAATCTCTCAATTAAATTAATAACTTCATTCACTCAGCACTTAAGTTTATAACATTTATTTAAAAAATATAATATAAAACATTGTATTGAAAGAAAATTAGAATGTATCAAGATATTATATTAAGTCTAAATATATTACATTGTTACTTTGTATTTGTTTTGAGGATAAACGTAATTTAAAACTGCAGAAACTTTTTACTATTTCCATTTCGCTATGACTTTATAAATGACAGTAATATCATAAAATGTTATGAATGTTAAATATCTCTCGAAATAAAATTATTCAATTTACTTGCAAATGTCACACAACTAAATTTGTAGGAGATAAAATTTTATCGTTAACTTAAAAAGTAAAAGATTGACATTTAAAGCTAGAGCAATTCGACTTTTCTATGAAAGCAGCGTCTAGACAGCGTAATGTTTCTTGACTTATACTTTGCATCTGTGTAATTACTTGCTACTAGAATAAAGCCGAGAACTATTACTTCTAATCCCAATGCGACCCGAGGTCACGAAGGTCGATACAAGTTTAGTTTCAATAGCGCCAGCACATATTGGGACCAACTCCCAAAAATCATGCCAAAACTGGTTTATACTAGACTTCGTCTAGCAAACTTGCTCGAATATGTATATGTCATTTAAAATTTAGATTGCTTAATTAAGATACGAATCATATCTCTACAACCACGATACTTGATCTCAAATAACAAGAAGTATTACGTCATGAAGGCCAATTGCCAATGTTCTAATGTCAAAAGCACATAAATTCTGTCAACGTAAGATTATACACGACGTCTCGAAAAAGAAAAACAATATTTTAAAGCCTTCTTCATTTAATTATTTACTATTCAATCTTTAAAAGCGAGATTATTTTCCACGCTCATCTGACACACACACACACACACACATTTTTGCATAAAAATTAAAAATTTAATCTATTGATAAATTTTACCGTAAAGAAACAATATTTCATTTTTCAACGGTTTTAATATATCATACAAACTGCTTGACCTGAATTCTATTTCACGAAACAACTTTGTAGTTTTTATCTTTTTTTCTTTGTACTCTTTCTTTACGTAATACTGTTTTGCATTTCGACTTGTAAATGAAAATTAAAAAGTGCAAACTGAAAGAGTGAAAATAATCAATATTAACTTGGTCAACAAAATCTTCATTGTAAGAAAAATACTTCAAAAATGGAAATATACCGTTTTCTTTACAAATTGTTTCTCATTTAAAGGTTAATAAATTTTCCTGACAACATTATAGCACGGTCTAAATCCTCTCAGAGTCGTGAATAATGTAAAATGTTACAAGCTCGCTGACCAGCAAGAAACTTGTACACAATATTTAACCACATTAATTTTATAGCTGAGTAGTAATGGTCAGCATGTTGTCAGACAATAACCGATTGTTAATTAATTATAAAATGCATCTTAACACGCGCGGTACTATTAATATTAAACAACTTGTAGAAATTTAATTTATTAGATTAACTAGAACTAATGTTAACTTTATATTAATAATTCAAGAAAATTAAGAATAATTAACTTTATCTAAATATAAGAAACGTGTATTATTTACTTTAAAACTTGTTTATTAGTTACTATTAAAAAAATTTTCAAAATTTAGAAGTTTAGAAATTTTTCTTGTTTAATGATACAAAAGAACTGGTATCATAATCAGTAATGTCATTTTTATCATCCTTCAGAGATATAATAATATATTTTTCTCGTTAACCAAACAAAGATTTTTAATATAATCTGTTGCGCTTCTCGGCAAAAAACGCAATTAATGGATTAAAGTCGATAGATTTAGAAAGAAAAATTGAGAACTCCCAATTGAGATTATTGCAATATGCGTGATTCCGGATTGCATAATTGAATCGATAGACAAGCAACAGTCTACAGTTTTATTTATCATAGAAGAATATTAAAATCGTTTCGCCAATGTCCTTGTCATCAATAAATCGTACTATCAATGGCGGCTTGCTGTCGGCTGTGATTGAAATCCGATCGGCAATATAGCGAAATTCCTGTTATTCACATTCGGAATTGAGAGGATGGGCGGAATAAAGGCATAATTCTACTTAGGCCTTTTTTCCGGCAATTAGCTTTTTCATGTAATATTGATCGTAATACAGAAGTATTACGTGTAACATGTAACTTCTTAAAGGCATTACATAAATTTATTTAATATTGTATCCATTTATGTATAATATAAAAGTAGCAAGTTATTTTAATTTGTATTAATATCAAGATTTTGGAATTAGGCCTTTGCTCCGTCCATTCCCTCAATTGTAATTACAATCTGAACTTTGTCGACTCGATCTCGCATGATCGGCTGCAGTCTGTCGTCAGACTTGGCCTCCACGAGTAGGCTAAATTTCTGCAAGGGCACGACATCGATAACTCTGCGTCACCGCAAAATGCGGAACAAGTGCACGATCTAACTTTTTTTCCACAGCAAACGGAAAAATTAACAATCGAGTCTGCCGTTGCTCCTTCGACATAGGTCTCAAAATTATCTTAATGTAACTACACGATCGTAAATTGGAACTTGTTCTCTTGATTTATGCTCTTGATAGGACGGAGGATTCTCTTCCCGCTTGACTATAAAATTTGAATAAAGCCATTCGTAAATTGTACATTGCCTTCCCACCCGGCTTAACGCATTCAACCGGAAGCAGGAGCAAAGATGTAAGAAGAAGAACGGCCAACCAGAGGATGGGTACCCATGTAGTTCAAGGAACAAATGTATTCGCGAGTGTTGTGCGTTCCGAAAGGTTATCCAAGATAGAACCGTAGTCAAGAAAGAACCCTCCGGACTGGTCACTATGGCGACGGAAACGCACTTTCAGGGTGGAACACGCACTGCGTAGAAACCACCCCTCTACTTCGGGACCGTTGCCGTGTCTGGTTCCACGAACGAAAACTGGGTCACCGGCCACGTACATTCGTACTCTCATACGAGCTCGAGGCTAGGAATCTCGTGTGCGCGCACGCGCGTGTACACGTGTAAGTGGCCGCGAATCTACGTGTATACACGTTTTGCCACTAGTTCTCACCCCGAAGAACGTCCAGGATGCGCGACGTCAATCCTCGTGCGTCCGGGTAGAGCAACGTGACGCGTGGTACGAACGGGGACGGATGAGTCCTCGATATCGAAATTCCTGTCACGATACCGTCCAATGAAATCAGGATCGAGATCGAGAGAGAGAGGGAGAGAAAGAGAGAACTTTTGAATTAGATTTAAACGACAGTTTAATGCCGACCCGAATTTTCGTTAATGGCGTCTCGTGACTGGTACAAATCTGCACGGAACAGTTTTAATCAGTATATCCCTCTATCTCGTCTTTTTCTCCTCTACCCTCTCAATCGTCGCTCTTATCGGATTTTCTTTAAAATCAGTTTTGTACTTTCTTCGGCGTATGACCTATTTAGTCGAATTGTATTTTATTTTCTGGAAATCCGATTACAAATATAATTTAATAGTATCACAGCGAAAGAATTTTATCGAGTCTGATAAATGTGAGCAGATTTTAAATAGGGAAATTTTTGTATAGATCAAAAAATTTCTCTGTTATTGTAATAACTTATTAAGTTGTAAGATTAAAATAATTTATGAATGTACATTGTTGTATTAAATTGTCAAACAAGTTCAACATAAATCATTGATATTATTTTTATATTGAATAGAATAGTTTCAGAATTTTATATTTAATGAATATTATTCAAATAATTTGAGAAGAATATAATACACAACTTTGGAAATATAAAAGACTTTACAATATATTTATCAACACGAAAAGTCGTACTTGGTTTATTATTTGTCCTTGTGTAACAATAGATGCGTAAGAGAAATTGAAGCATTGTTATTATATTTAAAAATTAATTTGAAATTCTTTACATTTCATACACAATTGATACAGATTATTGCTATCATAGAAATGTACTTTATATACTATTCTTCTTTAATATAAATTAAAGTTAAATAGATAAATTTTGAAATTAAAATAAAGATATAATATGTATAATAAAATAATAATAAAAAATACAGAAAATAACTGTAAAAATAAGTTAAATAAAAAAAATCAATTTCTCTTTGCACAAATTACTTTTAATTGTTTTGCAAACATTTACTGAATGAAACATTCTAATAATCAAATTAAATCGATTCTAGGATAAAAACGCACGTAAAGAATATAATATAGGTCACGTTGTAAACTACTATACAAATATTATTGATGGTATATGTGCTTCTATACTGGAATTATATTTCTGATTATCAGTACAATAATCAAATAGTCCTAACACGCCGGGACACGATAATTACAAAACAAAAAATAGAAAATCTCACCAGGATACGTCCAGTGGTGGTTTGTCCGGAAATCAGCTCGCCGGCCCAGTCCTTGGCCTCGGTCATAAAAGTCCCCTCGAACTCCTTGCCCTGGCGGGCCGACTTCTGCTCCTTCTGCTTCGGGTCATTTGGGGAGAGCTCGGGCTCCTTGCGACAGCAGAGGAAGGCGAACGCACGCCAGAGGAGCACGATCAGTAGCCCGGCGAGGAAGGTGAAGATGCTTGACAGCAGGAAGCACCACCATTTCCGCTCCTTGAGGCAGCCTTCTACCGTCACCGGGGGCTGCACGGTCGTCCCTTCGGTCGTCATCCCGGCGGATCTCTGCTGCCCCCGGGTCACACATTCACCGGCGACTATCACAATCACAAACGGCAGCTGCGGCGGCCAGTAGGACGCACTTTATACGCTTCATAATTTCGCGCCGCCTCCGGGAGATGCGCGACGCGCGCTAAGAAGGACCCGTGCACGGCTTGCTTTCGCGTCCTCACGATACGCAGCTACCACAAGCTTCTTCTTTCTCTTTTCTTCTTTTGTGAGCGTGCGCTCTGTTCAAAGAAAAAAAATCACCGAATCTCTTCCTCTCGTCTTCCTTTATATTCTTCTGCCACGCACAATCGCTGACACCTAGACTCTTCGTCTTCCACTCTTATCCTCTCAATCCCCCTCTCTTTCTCTCTTTCTCTTCTTCCACCTCTCGCACTCTTCTTTTCTCTCCCCTTCTCTCTCTCTCTCTCTCCCTTTTTCTCTCTTTTTTCCCTGTTCCTTTCCCTCCCTCTCTCTCCCTCCCCTCTCTCTCTCTATCTCTCTCTCACTCTCTCCCCCTCCCTCTCTTCCCCTACCACTCTTTTACTATCGTTCCTTTAATTCTAACTATTAGATAGACGTCTGTATTTGTTTGCTCCGAAAAAATGCCTTCTATCTTGTTCACAAGCGCCTTTTCTTCAAGAATCACTCAATCACCATCGTTGATTCTAACTGACGCACTACTGTCCGCGACTGACGATTCGCTATATTCCTCGTTAGAAGTCTACTTCGAGGCGAATGTACACGTCTCTGCTGGACACACGAGAATCACCGAGTACGGCGTCCTTAGCAAAAGCGCTCCGCTTTTCTATCCACGTAGCTATCACGGTACGCGCAGTAACCAGTCGTGGATACCTGATCCTGATGGCCCGAGGACTTGCGCCGTGTTGATTCGTTCTTACCACCCTCGGCGGCAGCCGCTGCCGCCGCCGTCACTGATGCCGCAGGTGTGTATCGCTTCTAATTGGAGTCCGTGATTGAAAGGGATGGCCGGAGCAATATAGAGAACAGGCAGGAGACACAACTCACTGAACACTGTATTATCGCGTGTCACATATACGCGCGCTCGTATGAATACACAAATACGCAAAGACGAGTTCTTCCCGTTTCCACAGTGTTTATACAGCTCTCTTGTATACCTATTTATGTATACATATATTTATACATATACAATTATACTCTTTTTATTTTTTTACAGTATAAGTGCGTACGTGTACGGTGCGGACGTAGCAAGCGCGAATCGCGATCGCGTACGCGAATGGAACGCGAGCGGACGATGCGCGATGACGACTACGCGGACGACGACGTTTTATTTTTCCTCCTTTCTCTCCTCTTCTTTCTCTATCCCTTATATCTACGACCGCGCGCGCCCGCTCCTCTTAACCTAATCGGCTGAGCACCACCGACGGCGACGACGACGACGACGACGACGACGAGGACGACCGAGTGTCCCAACGACCATACCACTGCTCCACAGCAATCAATACGCAACAATGGACCAGGACCAATAAGCTCGGAGCTTTTCCTGACGTAGACGCACGCTCTCTCGCTCTCAGCCTATCCCCTACCACCCCACGCGGCCAAACTGGTACGGTCGCAATACCTGCGGGGGCGCCGCGCGCGGCTGCGCCAAAATGAGCACGACTACTTACAGGCGCAATGGGGGTTGCTTGCATGGAGCACAAGGGTGCGCGCGATTATTTAATCGAAAGCTCGCTGTTTACGTTTTTATAAAAAAAAAAAAAATTTTTTTTATTCCTGCCATCTTATCCATTTTTAAAAACATTACTGCTACGAGAAGTAAATATGTTTATAAAAATGAAATTAGAAAATACATCTTAAAATAAATAAATACTATAGATCACATTTTTATATACATTTAAATAAGATATAATTTTTTATTGTGTTAAGAACGCACAGTTTTATAAATTTTATTTATAAATTTTTTTTAGTAATTTGGGAATATTATAATGGCTATATAACAGTTATACTACTCAAGATAAATTCTCTTATTAACATCTTAATTTCAATGTATAAATGCATATTATATTCATTAGAATTATAAATTACATCTCTTGCTATAATTATGTAGAGATTTTTATTTTTTTTTACATTAAACAGATTTGATACCATTAAAAAAAAGATTATCATAATCCGATTTCAAACTCTTTCTTTAGGCTTGGTTTTATTTTTCGATTTTTATAAATATCTATTAATACATTTATATATATATATATCAGATGTATACAACTTAATATATAAAATAATAAAAATTAACTTTATAATATTAAACAATTATATGAAAGCTAAAAGTTATTTTTTTAATTTTCTAAAAATTAATCTTCAGCTAGAACAGCGAATTTTGGATCAAACATTTAGCAGTGGCGTTATCTGTCTGAAGCAGATAAGTATAATAATAGAGTTAAGTTCCGATAACAACGGCAACTGTTCCAGATGGTAAATTAATGCTAAAATTAAAATGCATAAGATATATTGTATAATTAGTTACAGTACTAGGTACAGAAACAGCTGTATGTTTTATATAAATTACTTATTTGAAAGTATAGATAATAACGTTAATAAAATAACAATTATATAAAAATACTATTTTTTTTAAATAAACAATATAAGAATTCGTGACGTACAAATAATTAAAAAATTTGAAATTTTAATTTAAATAAAATTATACTGTAATTTTTATCTTTATTGATTTTTTTTGTATTGAATAAATTCGCAACTATGACTTTAACAACAGATGCTTAAAGACCGACAATTTTATGAAAATTTGTGTGATTGCTAAAATCAAGTTAATTCGTAACAGAATAAGTCAACTGTTCATATATCAGCAGTCGAGAGTTATATATCAATAATCGATAATGTTAATATTTTTTTATTACTATTTCTGAAATTTTATTAACAGTTATAACAGATTATGAAAATCTAGAATCATATACATTTAATATTATTTTGTCGATGAAACTTAACAAAATTATTGTAGTTAAAACTTTTTTGCAATATATATTTAAATATACAATGCTTGTCGTAATTTTAATAAATATACTATTATAATATAAAAATTATGTCTGTGATGTCTAACGCATTTACTTATTATCCACCAAAAATATAGCATATTTAAAGTCAATAACGTTGCTGATTTATATCAACTATAAAATTTGTTTTCTATTAAATCTGATTTTATGTATACTAAAATGCAGACAAGTTTATGCTCGTTTTAAACTTGTTTGCCAATTGAATATTAATTTTTAATATTTTCTAATCATATATATGCTATAAGTAATTAAGTTTCGCTTTAAAGAAACATGTTGCCAACGCACGGTAGAACTGCAACAACAGTTTCGAGAGGTAAATCCATTCAAAAACAAAATGATGAAATGCGCGTGCGTAACATATATCATCGACTACGTGACTAATCTTGATAAACTCGTACTCTGATTTTATCCTGAGTACACTCGAGACCGCATAAATTATTTTTTATCACTACTTGTATACTAAATATTATATTAAACGTAAACATTTATAATTAATAATTTATAGCTAATATTAATATGTATAGTTTAAAATATTCAAAATACTTATTAAATTAATATTTACATTTAAAAGACATTTATAATAATTTATATAATTTTATATCTATTATAACGAAAAGATTTTCTGCAACAAAGATTTCCTCTTATTATTCTAATATTCCTGATAAATCGACTGTGATGGTTTATTAATAGGTTTTATTTTTTTATTTATGGTTATTTTTATAAATGATGTGTTTATATCATTTCTTATTATCATTTTTATCATTTTTTCCATAAGAGCTCTAACATTCCTTATTTCCTTATTACAAAAAATGTATACGACTGAGGTTTTATATCGTCTGCTAGTGCTTGTTTTATTGCGCATGTGAGAACATCCCTCTGCATCCCCCAATACTGGTCAAGACAGAGTAGGTTATACATCGTTATTGATCATAGACATAATATTATTTGTTGTGCAACAGAAAGCTACGAAAATGAATAATATATGTGCAAGCTAGTCATAGTATATTTTTTATAGGTAAGTACTTATTACTATTAAATTTATTTGTATAGAACAGTACAATCGCATTTAGAGTACATCAATTTGGAAATATAACCTGTATTTCATGATTCTAAAAGTTATTAAATAAATTATTTCATGTTTTATTGTAAATTTATAATCAAATTTAAAATTATTGCAAATTAATAATTTTGCATAAAAAGTCGATATAATAAAAGTCTTGTATAATATAAAAACTAATTAATATTATTGAAATAAATACATAGAATATATGAGGAAACGTATTTTTTGAATACATATGTATATTATAAAACAATTTAATTATACAAATATCTTGATGTACAAAGTCTGTGCCAAAAGTATGTATTGAATAAAATATAAAAAAAAATGGTTAAAAATTTACTTATCTCTTATAATATAATATTTTTGAATGTAAGATGTTTACATTTTGCTTAAATACTCCTTCGAATTTTATATTATAACTTTATGATTTTATTTTTCTTTTCAGACTGTTTCAGATGAATGTGCAGGAATGTATTTACATATAGGATCGAAGAAACAACATACAACGAAATTAAAAAAAGATTTATATAACAAAATTTTATAAAAACGGACCTATATATTTAAAGAAATTTAAAAGGCTGAATCACAAAAATACAAAATGGGCATTTAAAAATATCTCGTAAAAGGATTCATCAATGTACTCGAAGTGTTAATGATTATCGATTCGAGAAAAATACATTTTATAGATCAAATATTTTATAGGTTGTATGTATAGAAAATAATAAATAAGGTTCTAAGTTATATTTGATAAGTATTTGCTTTTTATATTTGTATTTTGTATAATTATAGTTATATAATAAAAACATTACAACATTTTTATTTGAATTTATTTCGTAACAAATAGAAATACAGTTACATCGGGAACGTCCTGTATATAGAATGTAAGTAGTCGAAAGTTATGTACAAACCTTAAGAATAAGTTCTATGCAACAAAGTAATAAAAAAAGATATATAAACAATAAAAATCCTGAAAAGTTTTGTTACATGAATAACAATTATTTAAAAATAAAAAACCATAAATTTAATCATAATTTTAATCTTCAAATATATACCAATTAAAATCTTTTTCTACTACTTATATGACTTATATATATAACTTTTTATCATTTTACATAGAATTTGAATATTTCATATATTTTCCCTGTATGTAAGACATTAGTCTTATATAATATACATATGTATATTTGTTATATTTATACCTATATAAATTATTGTACTCACTATAGCTTTCAATTGCTTTTGCTAATCCTAATAATATTTTTCCAAATTGAGCTATTAATGATATACTATGAACTGTTAATAATTAAACAATTTTATTTATTAAATAATTACACATAAACACATTAAAATAACATTTTTATATATAAAAATAAATTTAAGAAATAGCGTATACATACATGTGACATATATAAATATATATGTTATAATAAAAATTGACTTATTCATTTAAACTCAGATATGTCAGATATATAACTACATTAATAATTCTATTAAAGATGTTATATTTATTTTACTTTTTTTTTATATTTTTTATAGAAGAATTTTTATATAAAAATTTATATGCTATAGTTCTGCACTTTGATCTGAACGATATTATTTCTTTATAACGAGGTCATGGTTAAAAATGTATTCATCATGTGAGGAGTAAAAGTTATCACTATAGTTAATCAATCAAATATTAAAAGAAGATACAAAAGATTATATTAAGGAAGCTGTCAGATATTGTCTGAAGAAAGATTAACAAAGTTTACTAGGACGATAAAAACATTATACGAAATGGTAATGAATCGTGATGAATGATGTTTGTGTCATCATCATTGCTATATAACGGATTTCGCGCTTTTTCAGAAAATCTAATGATCCATAATCTATTTATAAACCTTATGATAAATGACTTCGCGTATGCTGGAATAGCTATGAAAAATGAGAAGAACATGTATATTGAATTAACGGATGCTGTTGTAACGGAGCAATATAAAGAAAAAAATAAAACGTTATTTTGCAATTGCTGGAAAGGGCGATAAAATTGTTCAAATGTGAATGTTATCTTATCTATCATTGTCATAATGTGACATGTATGATGTAATTTATAGGAACATCTCAATATATCATAATACGGTCCTCATGAAGGAGAACTTGTACGAAGTCAACTTTGATCGCATTGAACAAATTTACCGGATGAACTGCAAGATATTTACTTCGCCGATTGTTCTGGAACTCGGAGGACAGTGGATGCTTCATCACAGTTGAGAATTCTGCGAATGAAAGACAGTACGCTTAGTTGCTCTTGTGGTAATTTTAGTTTGATCATTAAACACCGAGTACTTTAACACGCATAGTCATGACAGTTAGGTCAAGTAAACGAAGCCAAGCAAAGCCGCATTCTGCCGTAAAGACCATGATACCCAAATATTTACAGAATCGTCTGTTAAATGTCTCATTATGCTCGTTTGTTATATCGATATAGATCTTCAACATAGGTTAGATATTACATTTTTGGTATTATATGTAAAGATAAGAGAACACCGATGCTGTAAATTAACAAACTTTGAAAAATGTCAAATAATATAATCTTTTATTGCAGCTTACGACAGAGCTGTTTAGTAATTCAATCATGTGCTCCAACCTACTGCGTCTATTTGGATCACAGCGAGTTAAGGAATAAAACTGAACAAATTTTATGCGCATTTTACAAATCTATGGATAGTCCGATTGTTTTGAAATTAAAACTGTTCGAATATCACAGGATCACAGGTACGTGCTTTTGCTTTTTTTTTACGATAAAAAAGTTTCCATTAACGATAAAGTTCATAAAACTTTTTCATAAAACTTTAGATGCTCTCGGAATTTTTCAGTGGATTTTTCTTTCCAAATTCATACAACAGAAAAGTAAAGAACAGATTGAAATCTTGAATATTTAAAATCCATAGAAGTTTTCATAATATTGATGAGAAGCAATACAGCTTTCAAAACCATAAAACTTTTATTTGTCACATTTTTTTTTTATATTTCTCATTATTTCGGCGTTGGAGAAATGTAAAGATCGATTTTTTTTAAGAGAGTGTTTTCTTAATCTAAAATCGAATATCAACAGTTATAAAAAATTGTTTCTTGATTAGGTCCAATTACTTTATATTATGTATTGATTTTTTTTATTTTATACTTGCCAAACTTTTATCAGTCACTATAACATCATAAATCAGTCGCATTTGTATTCACAAACGTGAATAAATTTATAACGTATCGCATCCAAATAAGTAAATGTATTGATACATTCGGCATGATATACAACAGCAACGGCGCGATAATCCAACGTTTCTGCTGCGTTGTAAGCATTTATCTTCATTTTGAATAAAGTGTTGCAAATGTACAAGAAAGAGATAAAAACATCTTTTTCCTTTCCTCTTTTCTTTTTCTTTTTTTCTACTTTTTACTTTACTTTTTACTTTAGCTTATACTTTCCACTCTAGCTTTTTTTCTCTTATTAAGAAGAATAGTTTGCGAAACATCAAATGCCGTAAATGCCAGCCACTTGACATGACTGAACGGCGAACATGGAACGCGCATGGTTGGATTTCTATTTTCGGCTGCGCACGCGGAGTCGATTAAGGCTGATGACGGCGCGTTTGTAATCTTCAACGAGTTTGATCGTTTCCGGACACAGTGCTGACTTTAATCGCGTATCCAGTATCCGGCAGTTGATTATCATCGTTACCTTGTCGTTCTTGCCGTCCGAGAAATCGTATAACAGCGCTATACACATATAGCCCGCTCCTTTTCCATTTTCCGACTTCCGAGCAAAAATAGATGAAGCGTATAGGGAGTTAGTCTCAGCAATCGTTTCTGCAACTCCGCCGTACCATTGAAGCCTTTATTAGAACATTGTAGGATTAAAAAGTAAAAATCGTTGTTTTCTGTTCAGGTATTAATGCTCAGTATTATGTATGTTTACGGCATTATAGTTGTTTATTGTATTTATAATTGTACTATAATATATAATTGTGTATTTATAATTGTGCTATATAATTGTATTACTTATTTAATTTATCGCATTACAATAAGTGAAGCATAATTAAGGGAGAATTGACACAGTTTTCGCAATTTCGACATTGAACTTTTTAAACAATTAATATATTATTGTAGTTAAAATGTACTAATATGATGGGGAGAAGCTTTCTTTACACTTTCATGCCAGGAATGGTTCTGTACACTGTATAATCCCTTGATTAAGTGAAATATGAACATGCCGCATTGCAGCCAGTTTATCCCGATAGTTTTTAAATTGGTAGTTTTTAAATTGGATAGTTTTTAAATTGATAGTTTAGAAATTGATACATCACCATGTAAGTTGCTTATATGACAAACTTCATACTAAATTAATAAAAATTTAATAAAAATAAAAAGTAGATCACAAATACTTCTTGGTAGAGATTATATCTTTTCGCACACAAGTTATTTCATAATTGAATAGCAAAATGTTGTTATACAGAAAAACAAATGTAAGCTATTTCAGTTTTAACTTATTTAAATATAAAAATATTATATATATAAATATAAAGCATTATTATGCAAATATCTTTTTATATTTATGTATGTTTATCAACTCTTATCTTTTGTGTTAACGAGCCTCGGTTTATCTATTGCTATATGAGATATACCTTATTTCTTTTAAAGCTCATAATAGTAATAAATCTATACCATCGAGAATGTCTTGGAAATATAACTGTGACGAAAATTAAAACGTATATCATTTTTTTACATACCGTATATGTTATAAAATAATTAATTTTGTACATAGATATGTGTATGAAATTCAATTATTAAAAACGTAACAAATAATTTTCAGAATTTAACAGCAATGTAAGCTGCATATCTTTTCGAAAGAGAAAAAGTTAACTCTGATCATATCTATTTTTGCGAGACATTTCTATTTTTGATATATTATTTCTGATAAGAGTTTCTTTTAGCGCACAAGCACGGAAAATACTGGGAAATATTTTCTGAAGATTGTTGTTCCCGAACGCTGAGTTTATGACACTATGTAAAATAAAATCGTCGCGATTTCTTATCGCCTTTTTGTCGAACGAAACCTTTCGACAATGTATCGTCGAATAGGCATCCTTCAAATACACCCCCAAGTTATCGTTGTTCCCTTCCTCTTTTCTTTTCCTTTTATACATATTCCGAAAAAAAAAACTTTTTTCCGGTGAACTTGTTTTCCTCTTGATTATCTTTCAGGTTTCATGACGAGCAATCACTCACACAGATCAAGCGGTAGCCCCCGAGGTCATCAATTAGTCTGAATATCAATAGGGGTGCGAAGTTCAAAATGAGATAGCATCCTTCGCACAAATAATAGCGAGAAAAAACCACAAGTATCTCTTGGTCGGCGCCGAAAGTGAAAGCAAGGATCTCAAGGACTTTGTCGGATCCTCTACAGTCACCTCATCCCCCAATTTCTCTCGCTTTCCCTCCGTTTTGCCCGTGTCGAGTATCAACTGTGAAGGTGCTTCTCGGTCGACCGAGAGATGAGGAAGTTGAGAAAGAGCAAAAAGGAAGAGGAAGAGAAGAGATGGGTACGACACCGAGAAGAGGTGGGAAAGAGTAGGAAGATCTCCGGATTTTCTCTGGGGGAGGATGTATGTTGGAGGTCGCGAGACGCGGATGAGGCGAGGGACACGCAACACACCGGGGGTCGCGCATGCGTCCGCATCACCGTCGGGTAGAGGATGTTCGACGTTTTTTTCAGTCACCGGTCGACGCTGCGCCGGGCACCGTCGTCGTGAACACGGCCGCGATCGCGCGGTGTTCAGCTGCTGGCTACCACCACCGCACCATACGTCCGCGCTTGACGTTCGCCTTGCGGACAATAGTCCGCGCTAGTGCCCTCGTGTCCGCGCGGCCAACGTCGCGGTCGATAGGACCCGCACCTGACGCGAGAGGGTACAGCCAGGTGAAGGATACCCGGAAGAAGAGGAGGAAGCGAAAGAGGTGGTGGTGGTGGTGCAGTAAATTAGCTCTCGGCCACGCGCTTCACGTGCTCCTCTTCCAAGAATTGAAATCGTACCGTCAAAAATTGTCTCTTTCTCAAGAAGAATTTTCCGTATTTCCTGTATGTACGTGACCTCGTGGTGAGGATCACGGCGCAACCATATCCTCCAGGGACATCGCGATACCGGGGCAAGGTTACTGCGCGCTCGCCACGTCCTCAAGTGAGAAGCGCAGGTGAGAGGAATCACCGGGCAGGCGCGTCGAAAGGTGCAACTGCACACCTGGATTCGCCATCTCTCCGGCTCCAGCATAAGATGCGATCGGCGGGCACTCGCTCTCTACGTCGATCACGACAATCCAGAGCAATCCGCGTCGAGCATCGGGATTAAGACGTTGGGTGTATTGGAGAGAAAGAGAGAGAGAAAGAGAGAGAGAGAGAGAGAGAGAGAGACTCATCATCATATTTGCGACAAAAGAATTGACGCAACGAATCGAGCAAGCACGGAGCATTCTCGATGACATCGCCGAGAACGACCGATCGTTCATGCGATTAGTCAAGAGCGAGTGCGGGAAGGGAGACCGAACGTGCAAGATCGGGCGATGAGAATCTCCTCCCGAACGGTCGAGGAGTCCCGGAATCGTCGCCTCACGCAGCCCCGGGCGCCGAGGAGGCCGCGACGTCGTTGAAGGCCGTCATAGTCACCAGAGGAACGTCGCGTTCGCGAGACAGAGGCACTCGAGGTACTCGAGGATGTCGCTGCACTATCCTCAGGGATACCGGTACCGATCCGCATCAAAGGCGGTCAGCGGGACCGGGGTCGGCGAGCAGGGCTCCGACAGCGACGTGGCGGAGCTCAGCGACCTCGAGGACGATGAGGATGAGGATGAGGCTCGTGAATCTGCCGATAAGCGAGCGATCGAGGGAGAAGACGAAGACGAGGATGACGAGAACGGTGAGATTGATGTGGACGACGAGGACGACGACGATGATGATGACGACGAGGATGACGACGATGAGGACGAGGAGGAGGAGGGCGAGGGTCTACCCTATCCAGGCTTCATTCCGATCGCTCTCAGATATCTCGACCAGACCACACGACCGCGCAACTGGTGTCTCGCGCTGATTACTAATCCATATCCTTTTGGTACTTCTCGACTCGGTATGGTAAACTCTGCTTTGTAGCACATACGTCGACCTACATGCACGTACATTGCGCCCCAATCAGCGTAAAAATCTAAAATATTTTTACAAGTAATTTATTTAAAAGAAACTTTTAAGTACAATTAGCAAATTGCTTTTTGAACGTGTTTTGAGCATTTTGAGACAGTCTAAGAAATTAGAATTTACTTTTCAAATGTTTGAAGAATATATTTAAAAAATTAGATTATTATTCTCACGTGATTAAAAGAACTTTGGTAGACGAGAATATCTTTTATACATTCTCACGACATTTCTTAATAATGAGGAAATTTTTTTATATACGTTTTTTATCGTTTATATTGTCAGCGATATGATTTATAGATAAATTTTCCTCCAAAACGGAATTAGTAGAAGCGATTATTGGATATCGAGTTTCTACAGTTGCTTTTGTGAGGGAGGCATCCTTGTATACATTTTACGAATACAGATTTGCTTTTCATGGTCGTGGTAAGCTGATGCGAACTGTTCCAGTCGATCTTCATTAGGAATTTATTTCATCTCTCTGACTACACAAGGTTGCGCGTGCGTCAGCATTCGCCGTAGCTATCAGGATTTGTTGATTTTCCTAAGTCGTCTTGCAATGTGCAGCGTATTATCAAATAAGTTTAGATGGAAGGCAATATCGAGGTAACACTGTTTATCCAGCTGAACAAATGATCGACGGCAACGAGATTTTTACATATTCGCACTTGCACAGAATGTGTGATGAATTCAAATTCGATCTCAATAAATCGACCACGTTATATTATGTAATATACATACATAATGAATTAACACCTAACGTCAATGCTATTTCACATTAGTATCTTTATAAACAAACAGAATAAAAACATGTTATAAATTAGAACAAACATTAATTATGCTCTTTTTCCAACATTCAATTAAAAGTTTATGATGCTGTTTAGATTTAACTTGCTAATAATCAAGGATTATGTACTAACAAATTTTTAATTGAATATCTTTGAAATCAAATTAGCATAATTTAGAAAAGATGTATTTATTTTACGGAGAAAATTAGGGTAAGGAAAATGTCCTTCTTGAAACATATATACATTTTTTTTTCTCAGAGGACGTAGTACTTAATATATAAAAATTCGAAGATTTGATCGATATTTTCTAAAGATTAATAAGGGATGATTAACCATCCCTTATACATCTATATATGACATTTCTGAATATAAAACTCTTCAAAGATACGCTTGATCGCTCTGTTTTCGCGCCACGTCTTTAACTTATGGAACTTCTCACGTCCTACAAACGTGCAACACTTCCGCCTCATTTGTTGAATGCAGGATCTCCGCCACTGGGCGAGTATTTGTCGCCACGAGTAGCCCCGATGTGGCAAACGCGGAGGCGGGTGTCGAGGGAGACCAGTCTGAAGACACCTTAAATAGGTCATTGATTGACCTATCCCCAGGCGAATCCTACTGCCGCTTTCCACAATGGCACAGTTCTGTCCTATCTCGTTCCTCTCACAGCAGCGACGGTGGCGGTGGCAGTTCTCCTTTTTCTCTTCCGCACACAGTGACGTTCCCGTTCTCCTTCTCGTCGCGCATTTTCCTCACCCTCTCGCGGCGCCGGATCCCTCCTCCGGTTCGCAGCGCGTATACGGCTGCAGCGCCTATATCCGTTTGTGCGGGAAATTATTGGGGGGATGGCGTGCGGCGGGACGTGCATTGCACGTGGTGAGGTAGCGGCGGTGACAACGGCGGCGACGTCCGGGCAAAGTTTAGTCAGACCGACCATCGAAGCAACAAGCGCCGCGTCAGAAAGATCTCCATTGTGCGCGTGAGGACAATGAGCGCAGGTTGGAGCATGCCGTAGCACCGAATGCCAATGCGGACCTCGAGCCTGTTTCACGTTGCCACTGCGAAACCGTCGTTCGCCGCTCTTCGCACCACCTAGTTGAAAGTCCTAGTTGAGAGCCCCAGATACGCGCACCATCCGAAATCCTTGATCTCCCTAGTGGGGACGACCCTCGGATACATCGATATAACTCTCAATTCAATAGACGAGATTTCGTATAAAAAAATTTATTAAATTCCTATTCCTATGTTCTGCGCAGTAAGCGCCTTGCTCTTTTGAGGGATCAAATTGCGAAGATGCTTATGCCAGAACGAAAAAATATATGTTCAATACGAAAACAATAGCGGAACAACGCTATTACACTAACTAGAGTGTTTGAATTGCGATATTACCGCGCAACTCACCGTGTAATTCACATTACACGGGCAAGACTGGAGAGTTACAATTTTGGAAGTTTTGAGATACATTTCACACAAGAGTGTGTATGTATGTCAAAGCAACGGAGACCTTGACCCATCGATGTTTAATCCCACCAGAAAGGCTAGAACCAAGGACGGGCCAGAGAATGTCAAACTGCATCTTTCCTTGAACTACTTGCTAAAATTGTGGTTTTTAATTTATAATTGGTTCATAACAGATTTTATTCCATTAACAACTATTCTATTATCTAACTTTATTACGCAAATTAATGCGACCTTTAATTTAATATTAATTTTGATATTAAAATTGTGATAATGCATTTATTTAATATTTATACTTTATACACAATTTACTGGCATCTTGGACGCATTTAGTTCGACCTGAATAAATCAGTAGTCGGTATAATGTACATTATATTATATTACAATGTAACATAGTATTTTTTTGCATTGGTATCTTCATACATAGATAAGGAAAATCATATAAAATTGCAATAAGACGAAATAAAGGGAAAATTAATTATGCACACCTTCTGATGTTCGATTAAACATTGGTGATTTTTTAACTTGCTATAGTAATCAAAAACTGGTTCTAAATTAAATATAATAGATTTTATCTCCTAGAATTGGACGAAAGAAGAATATTCTTACTTTACGAAAAAAAATTAGAATATAAAGCTTTTCATCTTTTCAAAACTAATTATAATAGCTAAAAAAAATCGAAGATTTGATATATAATATTTAGTTTGATTTCAATAAATTAATCGTAGAATATATATACATTTGCTACCTAATATATGTATATTCTTTTGCGTCGATATTTTCATATATAGGCAAGAAGAGTCATATAAAATTGCAAAAAAATAAAGTAAATTAAAAATCAATTATAAATTCCTTCAATTAAATGTTAATAATGATTTTTAACTTGCTATAATAATAAAAAATTATTTCTAAATTAAATAAGATTTCATCTCCATAATTGAACAACAGAATTACGAAAAAAATGGGATAAAATATGAAATAAAAAGCTTTTCGTTTTTTTTTTTAAACCAACTATGATAGTTATTGCCAAACAAGTTTCAAAGATTTAACCGTTCATCAATTTTCTAAAAAACAACTTTAATTTTATGCGTAAAAATAATTAATCTACTTTTATAACCCGTTGCACAGTTCTAGAAGTTTATTTTACTTCTAAGTTGAGGGTTAAGCGGTTAATGCAGCTCGAATCAATAAAAAGCCATCGCAATTCTTTTAATTTAGCGAAACCTAGAATCCGCAGAATTGTTTTCTGTTTAGAGACTAAATGCGAAATTACATGCACACAGATTATGTGAAATGCTTACCGTTAACAGAATAAGCGGCTGTCTCTCCAGTTTCCAGTTTAATAGTTTATTTCATTATCGTAAGTACCTTAAAACGGCCGAACAGTTATTTACGGTTTAATCAGATTACAGATATCCTCCGCATTTAATTAATCCGTTTAATTAATTCTAATGCTTATTTACATAGATAAGTTGTTTCGTTTCAAGTCTTAAAGTAATTAGTTTCCTTTCAAGTTTTAAAGCAATTAACTTTAAAACTTGAAAGGAAACTAATTGAAGTTTTAGTTATAAGTACGGGGATTATACACAAAGGATAATGCATTGAATTATCTTTTATTTTTTAAAAATTATAAAAATTATAAATGATAAAATTGTTTCTTCTTTCCTTTTTATAATTATAAAATATTTTATGTAATTATAGAATAATATTCTAAATATCTTGTTTCTATCATATTTTATTCCTTTTAAGATTTCTGTAAATGCCCAACACTTTAGAATTAGCAAAACATTCTATATAATATAAAAGAAGAAGCATCCATACAGGCTGACATTATAAGTTTTAACTACTTATCATTCTTGTCCGACGCATGATTGCACTACTCTACTGCGTTACTTGAATTGCATTCAAACTGCTGATTCTCACAAACAATCGAATAAGCTACCTCTACTGCATTCATATTACTTTTTGTTTTTATTTCATTTCCATTAAAGCTACAATAGATCAAGCAATTACTTGCCAAATATTCAATA
>NW_017305683.1:1079840-1092668 GCF_001594115.1 Trachymyrmex septentrionalis
TAGTAATAATTACATATAGTAGATATATATTATTTAAATACAACTCTTGGAATCATCGAATCTACTACAAAGGACTTAAATAAGTATTGAAATATTTATAGAAAAGGACCATCTTCCACAGGTGCACATTGGGAAAAAGATATTGGATATTAGAAATGTATTAAATTTGTCGCTCTAAAAAGATAGAAGTCTGGAAAATGTAATGGGAAGAGGATATGTAATATCGTGCAATATTTGCAGCACGTATTTCGCTACAGTGAACGTAATACTACTGTAAGTAGGTGTTAACTTTACGTGGTACGACAGCCGTATTTCTGCAGTGAGCAATGTGATATTGCGGCTACAATCAAAAGTGGTAGATTGAACAGTCTAGTCTCAAGAGTGGTTGCGTTGATCTCTCCATTGGTATTTTCGCGCAGTTTTTCATCTTCTCTCACTAGATTCTCTTGGCAATTTGTCATCGATCGATGATGAATACAGGTCAGAACGTTTGTAGGACCACGGAAAAATAATCGAGTGACTAAAGCGAAGTAAACGAGGCAATCATCCACGGTCTCGAACGTCGCCGGAAGCGGCAGTCGATCGAAACAATTTACTCGGCCGCCTCGGCCACTTGATTAAGCACCGCGTAAATGAGCACCGGTGAGAGCGAGAGGCGTCGATGAGAAACAGGTTGACGGACCATCATCGATCGATCGGCATGTAACGAGCGACACGTACATAAAAATCAATCGTCTCTCACAAGACTTACTGGTGTTTTGGTGTGTGTGTGTTGCAACTGATATTCTCTCTCTTAAAAAATCATCTATCTAAGAAATTAATATTAATTAATATTAATATCTTTGAAATTATACGACGCAATGACTTATTTTAATTAAAAATAATTAATTAATAAAAGTATTAATTATTCTGAAAGTTCCAGCAAAAGTTGTTTATAATGCTCACTAATGAATGCAATGTGTCTGTCGGTTTGTCATTTGAAAATACGTATTGCTCTTATGAGAATTCATTTTTCATTGAATTTAATTAATCTAGTAATGTTTCTTCAATCAATATTTCTTTAACCTACATACTTCTATCAGAAATTCAAAAATCGTTATTATAATAAGACACTTACCTTTACCGAAAAGTCTGTTTTTTAAATATTTGTCAAATTAAATGTAAGATAATAACAATATTTTTCATAATAAAAATGCAACGCAAGGCGATTAATATAAGTTTACATTAAACATGACTTTTCTGCGCCTCTCTTTGTTCGATTCTCTTTTTTTCTAACAAAGGAGACAATTTTTCATCGGAAAAATGTATAAATCGAAATGTCGTGAATGTAGATATCGAAGAATAATTTAAGTTGTATGAGATTTTTTTACATTAAAAAATCGGCACTACATATTCCGGTTGGCTAGTTCCTTCTATCGCGATTGTATTCTCGTGTGTTTCCGCATCGCGTCATAACATCCGACGCTAGTGCAAGATTTATGTAAACGGTTGTGTATTGTCGCAGCGAGCCAAGAGAATTCTGCAGCGTGCTGCAACGGCATTAATCCTTACACGAACGATACTTAATGCGGTCGCAGGCACGCCGGCCGGGGTGGCGCGAGTACAGATTACACCGTACGATAAACGGTTATCTAGGGCTCCGAGGTCTTGTAACACCTACGGTTCACGTGCGCGGAGCAATCGAATTGATTATTTTCCGCTGCTTATCTCCGCGCGCATTAAAATGGAACGGAATTTATTTTAAGCAGTTCCCATACATGGATCCACGAGATAAAAGATATTTTTTTGTTCCCCACGCAAAACGCTCACATTTATTCTCACAACGATTTAATTACTCATTCCGGAAATGAGAAAAGTCCGTCTCCTTGTTCCTGGAATATCCAAGCGTGAAAATAGTTCCGTCATGGCCGAATTCAATGTGGCTATATGAAACGCAATCTGTTACTCGAGAACTCATAAGTAATTTTCTCGTTTTCTAGAAAAGATACTTATTTAAAAATAGAAATGGAAATAGGGAGTTAACATTAGAACATTATCAATATTGAGTGATGTAATTTTGCTATCGATACGTAAATTTTACATACCATGTAATAGGCCACTCTTGATTAGTATAAACTAATTAATCACACAATTTTTATATATTTTACAATTTACATGAAAAAAATATTTATAATCTAGATCTTTATAAACACAAATAATCTAACTATTAACATGAAAAAGGAGAGAATAAGCACACTATCAAATTCAATCGTGAAATGGTATGGAGTATGTAGTCCAATGTCTCCTCATGTTACGCTTTCCAATAAAGTAAGTATATAATAACACAAAACTGCTTAAAAATTGAAATCTGTTTTATAAATTATCTGTTATAATATTAAATCACCAAAGAGTCCAAACATATATGTAACGGGCTGAATTTTTAAAAATTTGTTTCCGTTTGTCCTAACTTTTAGCATGATAGATTGACTCTTCTATATTGGGATTCTTTATCTCTTAATGACAGTGTCAATATCGTTATCAGAAGCCCACTGCTGATAAGCAATAAAGACATAGCTTATTATTAGCTTTCAATGACTTCGCTCATTTGTTCGTAAAATTTACGTATCGATATAGCGTTCTAGGGCAACTCCTTTAGCTGCTCAGAAGAAATTCAATAATTTGCACAATACAATTATTTATTTAAAACGAAAAATTAATAAATTAAATTAAAAGATCTGCTACTGATATTTCGTAATGAATTTACCGCGGTTAAAAATTTGAAAGAATCGAGCATGCATATTCTAGTGTAGCTGTTTTGTGTGGAGATCTGTCTCTCGTAATGTCTGGCTTCATAATTTGCGAGCGAGTCACGCGAAAATCAATGAAAGTAAGACGTCAGCTTCAACGCGATCAATGTAGTGATTCGAGCGTGAAATATAGTATGCGTTTTTATTCAATTTTCTGTGGACACGTCAGCGCCCGCTTTATTTGGAAGTTCCATTACGATTTCCGTCCGCTGTGCGCTCGCAAAAAAGAAGAAAAATCTGATAAATTGCATGAATAGTCCATTTTCTGATTTTTGTTGTTACAAATGATCGCGACAAATTGTGGTGAACCTTCTTCAGTAGTAACTGTCACAATGACTTGGACGAAACCGTCATGAGAAAATAGAAGAATCCTCCGTTCCCCTTGACGCAGGATTTCCACGATGATTTAGGTCTTTCCAGGCTGCGTCGACTTCGTTGAATCGATCGCGACGTGAACGACGAATCCGGAAAGAAGTTTGGTTGCAGATCGACGTCTCTCTACCGCAGCTTTTTCTCGCTTCTTCATATCAGACATCCTGTTGACTGAGCACCGATTGCATGTCCTGAGTACCACCGGATGCTCTTTCAATCGTACATGTTAGAGAACGTTTATGAACGTTTATAAAAAAAGAGCAGTTATTTTTAATGGCGAGATATCGGCAGTAGTTCGTCAAATATTGCAGAGTTTGTGTACAGTACAGTAAATTATAATTAAATATATTATATCGTATTATTAACATAAAAAGTACAGATAATCCGTTCTACTAAAAAGAAATTTTTTTCTTTCTTTGTGATTTTAACCGAATTTTATTTTGAAAAACCAAAAATTTCAAGCGTCATATACTTTCATTAAATACCAAAAATTGAAACTTTTCAATGAGCTATCTTTCTCTTTTTATTACGAAGAAATTCCAAATATCTCATTCCGTTGGAAAAATATGTTCTAGAAAAACATTTAATGCTTCTGGGACAAGTTGTATATAACGGGGAATGGAGTTGATATAATTCTGTCTTTTCCATCGTTGTTTCCATTTCTTTGCCGTTATTATTATTTACTCTGTCGTCTATGTTCGCATTTTCAACAAAATGTATAATGCTTTTCAGCATACATTCTTTTTTTTTCATTACGTTGTTTCTTGTGAATAAGAAGCAATCGGATGAATAGATAATAATGAGAAAGTGCTTTAATATATGTATGAAAATGAAATGTACTCTTGCCATCTCTCTCTCTCTCTCTCTCTCTCTCTCTCTCCCCCCTCTTCTCTTTCTTTCTCTTTATGTATCTTATTACATTGCTTTTTCACTAATCTCTTTAAGTACATTATTTTCTTAATATGACGTTTTGATATCTAATATTTTGCAGGGAATTAAAATTACTTATGCATATTAAAACCATATATTAAGATTAAAGGCATAATATTGCTGAAAGTATTTATACTATGAATTTAAGAAAGTGTAAAAGAATCACGATATTTTCTTACTTACAACATGAATATATAATATCTAATAGAGATTAATGCTTATTATTTGATCACTTATAAGATTAATGACATGTTTATGACAAAGATGAATTGTTTCTGAAACCTTAAAGTGCGATTGTAATCAAATCACATCTTGAATTATCTAATATATGATAAGGTCTAATTGAGATAAAATAAATAAATAAAATGTTTGATAAATATAATAACAATAATCGTCCAACGACATAAAAAACAATAATATATACTTACTTTGTTAAAAACTATTAGTATTAATACACTGTGAATTCGATGGCTGAGGGATGCAGTCATTTGTCCTTTCTTCATGTAACTGTATTATAAATGATTAACCCACTGGAGAAGACTTGGTAATAAGAGCGGTACATGCCTCGTAAGGGGATGAAAGTTAACAGCAACAACAACACGATCCATTAGGTTCAGCGCGTAAAGTCTCTCGTACATTCAGCTGTTTTCTACTTGAGCGGATACACCTGTCGGACGACGTGCCACCCGTGCACACCAATGCAGAATCCCATTGTGTGTGAACTGGAGCATTTGCTGGAAGAATAACAGAGCAATCATTTTGATATATGCAGATATCGTGTCTTTGTTTGCGTTAATTGCATGACTTTAATAATTATACAGATATCCTTTATACATCTACATTAATTATTCCGGCTTTAATATGTTAAGTATCATAAGGTCATCAGTGATGTAACACTGACATTTTATGTTGACATACATATAAAATGTAATTAATATACACATACTTAAACTTAAATTTAAAAATATCGTATTATACCGCTAACTGATCAAATGAAATTTGCTTTGCAATTAGTGCAATAATTTTGTCATACTCTTATGATTATTTGACTTAGAGCTAAACCGACAACGAAAATTTTCAGATCCCATTTTATTATCTTCGTTGTTTGAGATTAAAATAAAGAACAGTAGAGACTTATTCTTCTTCCAAGACAATATACTTTTTTTATTCTGAAATATCTGCTGCTCTGGTCTACTTCTAGGTACCTTGTCTCAGTCAGCTTCTGAGGAACGTAAATCTTCGGTCCTAATAAAGAATACCCGTCATCGTGTGGAATGTACAAATGTCTATCATCAATCTCCTCTTTGCATTAGCTGGCGACGATGATCGTCAAAATGCGAGAGTTGTACGTTAGAGAGAGAGAGAGAGAGAGAGAGAGAGAGAGAAAGAGAGAGAGAGAGAGAGAGCTTGGTGGAGGCCAACCGAGTTTATTGATCGAACACATTCTGAGCACGTTTGTGGGGGCAGATAACGCAGAAGGTTCCTCGCAATCCGCCTGTCAAAATCATCAACATGATGCTTTTTAATGCGAGGGTTCTTCCGGCTTCCTTTTCCATAGTTACCCTCGTTCTTCGTCGGAGATGAGACGTTACAGGTGCTCGCGGGCGTCTATGTAAGCATACGGGGTGGTTAAGAGCCGCTCGTACAAACGCTCATCGATATTGGCGCTTGGCACGCGAGATCGTGTCAGTGTGATAGATCGCTATTATGATACACCGTCGCTTCGCAGGCTTTTGCAATCGTACGGCAATCTATCACGCATCTGGCAGAAACTGCGTAGATTGTACGATTCTGCGTTTGATTCGGGTCAAAAAGAGAACGCTTTTGAAATAGTGATCTGTACAACATAAAAGTTGTAAAAACGTCTATAGCTGACGTTTGAAAAATAAAGCTCATCATTTTAACATACTTTTTCATTTTAACATACTGAATTGTGGATGTTTTAATAAACTCTTTCAGATGTCTGCGTCACCAAGAGAAGCATTTTATTTAGCCCGAAAGTGTTCTATTTTTGGAAACAAGTCCAATCTTATAATCGTGATATGTATAAACAGAGATTATCATAATTTAAATTAAATTTTTCTTAAAAAATCCATTTTAATTAATTAATCAATTAATGAATTACATAAGATTTATATTTTATTTACTAAGAGCTTTGCGAATAATATATCACCCTCTATAGCTATAATGAAATTTTTGTTGAGATTAAATGGAAATGTTTTAAGGAGCTTAACGGTGAATTGATTTGTGGGTAGACGAATAACCGTAGTCGAATGTCAATTTTACCACTTTCATTAGACTAATTACTCTTTAGTCTCTAATTGAAGGCTATAATATCCCTCTATATCCCTATAAATATATCTCAAAAAATTGTTCCATCTAGCATCAAGATGTACGAAACGTTCCATTCGCGTGATAAGCGACGATCGATTTATTTTTAGTCTATAACCAATTTCCTACGCGCTCGGTCAAACCATTTATCGTCCGGAAATCGTAAAAAGTAACGAAGGTCATTTATGAAGATAGACGGGTTCAAGTTCAGATGTCACACTATGGCCCATTTATTCTCAGTGACTACAGACATATCGATCGATTCGATGTAATTCGAAGACACAGATCGTCTTTGTGATGGCTTATAATTAATTGAGTGCAACAAGTAGCGCTGAAAAGAATTTTAGTCAGGATAAGAGATTGCGATAATCTTTATCTTAACAGCATTTCTTACTTTTAACCTTTTGAGAAGGGCGTCGGCCTCGCGTATAACTCGATGTCAGTAGCCGGCTAACACACGAATAGCTGCTTGCACGCGACACTGATGAGCATCGTGTAACGTCGTCTAGCGAACTTAAGAGTAGAATACGAATCGCAGCTGCTAAAAAATCAATTCCTCTTATCCCCGGTATCTCGATTTCTTATTCCCTCACGTCACGCACTCAATTTATCTCCGCATTAAAAAGATATCATGATAAAATATTATGTTCTTGAAAATATTGTATATCATGTCGTAAAATATATCACAGAAGTGGAAAGAATAATTAAAAATATCTCCCCTGGATATAAATAGAACAATGATATATCTTTAAATAAAATATATTTATCTTCAACAAAATCCAGAACATCAAAAAAAAAATTAATTGATATTGTCAAAAAACATATATATTGTAAACACTTTTACATGAAATTTATGTTATATGTAAAATTTATTTACCGTGCAATATTAACAGTTAGTATTTAGAGGATTGAGAGATTGAAAATGATATTTGTATATATAATTAATAATCGCATTCAATATTGAGATACACAACCCTATTAAAAGCCGTAACTACCGAAAACTGATAGCTGCTAATTATACGATCGGAAACTTGCATCATCGCATCGTTTGCACATACAAGTTCTTAATTATCGATTTCGATTTGACTTCATATCAAATTTCATTATGTTAGCACTCGTGTGTCGCGATAATAAAAAAAATTGTTTGAATAAATAATGGTGTAATGTAGTAACGACTGAATAGTAATACTTTATTCCGTGACAGTAATTTATACTTTATTCAGTGTTTCGAATAGTAATGTTTTATTCAGTGTTACACGTTTGCGGTATTTTTTTCCACATGCAGAGACACGCGATTAGATGTAATCGCATAATCTGTTTGCTTATTAAATAGACACATTAAAAAGGGCGCTACGAAAAAACATGATATTTCGACGATAATCTTGGCAACGACAATCAATGCACCGATTACGACAATTTGATTTTCATCGATCGAGACTAGACAAAAATTATATAAATTGATTAAATTTAATGTAATAGAATAATATTATATGCTCAATTATTGATAACGATTGTAATCTTAATAATCATGATGTAGATTGTTCAACAAATACGAACAATTTTGTAATTTTTTTCCATTAACGTCATTTTTATTTTTACTGCATATGTAGTAATAAAATTAACTACTCGCAATAATATTTCGACACTTTATAATTTTCACACAAATAATGGAATTACATTCAAATTATATTATAAAAAATTTAAGGTTTATTTATTTAGAATAAAAATTAAAAATTCTTTAGGTACAGTAAATTATTACAGTTTAAAGAGAATTGTTAATGCATTGAATGCGAGATATTTCCAATATATTTCTTGTACATTTTTAACGCCATTTGTGTCTCATATACTTAAAGATTCTCCTTCATATTAGTTTAATGTAGCAGTAACATGTTGTTTTCGCTTGCGATCTATAACCTTTAATCAGGAGAGATTGGAAAATATCCTGCTATATCTATTCCTTAACAAAGACTCACGTGGTTCGAAAGGGTGAGCATGATGGTGATCCTTCTGAACTGCATCACGCTCGGGATGTATCAGCCATGCGTGGACGACCAGTGCGTAACGAATCGATGTAAAATATTGCAGGTACGTAATCATATTTTAACAACATTCGACTGAAAAAAAATTGAAAAAGAACCAGAGTAATCTGTGTTATGACATCGGATTTGAAAAAGCAAAGTGTAGTGTATCGATTTTATTTAAGTAATAGCCATTTCCATACAAATGGCTCTCTTCGTGATCCTTCGTATCGAAGTATCGTATTTATATATTCACGTGCCAGGGAGAAAGTCCAATATCTGAATGGTAATACATATTTACAATTCAATTTGAGTCAATTTACGGGGAACTTTCGCGTTAAGTGATTATCTAACGCGCTGATAAGCAAATTAATCGATTGCGCATCTTGACACGGTTTCCGGTCGGTTCGCAATTAGTCCAGCAAAGGTGGTGGAAGAAGAGACGGAGGAAGAGAAGAAGGATGGGATGAGAAAGAGATGAGAAAATTATCGACATGGTACAGCCGTTAATCGAATTCTCTAATAGAGTGTCCTGAATCAATCACGGTGTATTACGTCGATCATACCCAGTTCTAATCAAGCTGTGTTTTCCTATCTATTTCTTCCAGATGTTCGATGATATCATTTTTGCCTTCTTCTCCTTGGAAATGACCATAAAAATGGTAGCGATGGGGATTTGGGGTAAAGGAACTTATCTCGCGGATTCTTGGAATAGATTAGATTTCTTTATAGTGGTGGCTGGGTAAGTATTTCATTTAGATACCTTATTGTTTCCTAATTTGAATTGCTTTGTTTAAAAAAATTTTGCAAAAACAATTTTGCAACAAAATCTTTGAGAATCTATGATATTACATTATGATATAGGTAACAATTTCAGAAATTAAAAATTTTTTAATATTAAATATTATGAAAGTATTATAAAAAATTGTAATAATTTTATAATAATTATAATAATTAACTGACATTGTTCTATGATTATAAAACTTTATTTTGTATTTAAACTGTTGTGTAAAATTGTATTACAATTTTTAATTAAACTCACATATTTAAATTTAAATTCAAGGCAATTAGATATATTTTATGCGTAAATTATATTAAATGAGTTATTTAATTATAAAATTTTACTGCGATAAATTATAAAATAGATGTGTTAAAAGAATTTAAAAAGCAACTTGATTGTAGCGCTTTGGAATACTGCCTAAACGTGGAAAATATGAATCTGTCAGCCATACGAACGATAAGAGTATTAAGGCCATTACGAGCGATCAATCGAATACCAAGTAAGTAACGGGATCTTTGTAATATGTCGGAAATCTTGATAGTTGACCCCAGTTTGTTTCCATCGTCGATTTTACGGTGCATAACTACCGCGTATAGATCGTAACGCATTCACGGTTGATTTTATCTTGGAATTGAAACGTAGACAGAAGAGTATATATAATCATATCGAACAAGAACAAGTAAAGTTGGCAAGAAAAGGCATTTAGCTGCAAATCGAAATTCAGTAAGCGACACGTGTACTATACACGCGTACCTGAATTCGCGACTTTAATTTTAATAATAGATGGATCAGTAAGTATGTTATATCTTAATTCTATTTTCATACTGTTAAAATGTTTTAATCGTAAACTGTTAAAAAAATTTTTGCGTGAGCTATTCTTCAGTTGAATGACAAAATTTTATTATAATCTCCAATTTCCTTTCCTGGAGTTTAAACGCTAATGATATTTAACATTGTATCTTAATAAATTTCTACAAATAACGATTCATTAAAAATCTTTTTCTTATAAATAGAATAGAATAACAATCAGTGTGTTTACTATTAAAACTAAAATCGAGAATTTAGGTCATTCCGCGCGCAGTATACTTTCAAATTGTGTTGTGTAGAAAGAAAACAATCGAAATAGCATCAGATTGTTCCAGTATCCGAGGAAGAATATCCGCAAGCAGAATCGATGTTGTCATGGTTCAAAGACTTGAAAACGAAATATGATATCAATGAGACCGACGAGACATTACACATTTATTAATCGCTTATCAAGCGTTATTTTTACAAACACCTCTGATAGGTATGCGGATACTGGTGATGCTGCTGCTCGACACCCTTCCCATGCTGGGCAACGTATTGTTATTGTGCTTCTTCGTCTTCTTCATATTCGGCATCGTGGGCGTGCAACTGTGGGAAGGCATACTACGCCAACGCTGCTTCCTCAAGGCTCTGCCCAACGTCAAGTATCCCGAGTAAGTCGGCGAGAATCTTAGGTCCTAATCGTTGATTACTTTTTTTTTTTTAATTGTAAATGTTGGACTTCGATTCTTCACGTTATTGCGCCTCACGCTGCATCGCATCTCGTTTTTTTCTCTTCTGTCTTTCGATCGCTGTGCAGTTTGAAGCGCTCCGTCGACAGTCGTCACATTTCCGCGAGACGGCGAAATATGTGGAACTCACAGATCCGGCAATTCGTCCGTCGTTACACCAGAAATTTTTCGCGACACCGTGTACTTCAAACACGGTAAACGGTAAAGCATATATCGCATCCAGCGCAAAACGGTCTCTCAATTTTACCAATTTCCATTTAAAATTTATCGTAAAAATGGCTAAATGTGAATTTAGCCAAGATCAGCATTTGCCATATTCAAAACACTTTCGCTTTTGTGTAAAAATTCTATTTTGGGAGCTTTTGCAATAACATACGTCGGAATACAGTAAACGTTATGGCCTTACGTGTAAAACGACCAGGAGGAATAACTTTTTACATGTTATCATAATATTTCATCATGTATTTTAATATTTTTAGGCATATCTGCGTTTACCGTGTTCAAAGCATGCTATTGCATAAAAAAGTCTATTACTGCGTGCGCAATTTTTTGCTCGACAATTTTTTGCTTAGATAGATTATTTCTATTTGACACGCCTGCAATTTGTTTTTCATCGCCAAAGACGATGCAGATTTCTTCGGGATTTTTTGTTATGGGACTTGCGTCTGCGAGTGGAATAATCAAAGGTTCGAGAGCGTGGCGAATCAGCCACATACACGCGATTCGACATCGAGTAAACGACTTCTTGGTCATACGGTTCGTCCACGCGGAGCCCAATTGTAATCGATAAAAATATCCAGATTGCATGGCGAGTAGCTCCAGTTGTCGCAAAGCATCGCTTGCCGAGTTTTCTTGCTGTAAATTTAACGCTCCGCTCTTTTCTTCCTTCGCTCTCTCTGTCTTTCGCCAGTTCTTCTCTGCGACAATACTTTGCGCTCGATCCGCTTCTATCAAATCAATTGATATTTGCTCAGAGTACAATGCAAACTTTGTAACTCATGCCCACTCCGCTCGGCTTATCACGAAACTATCCATAAAATCATCGTCTCAAACTTGAGATGAACGCAATCTAACGAAGACGGATAATTGAATACTTTTAGATTTTATTTATGTAATATTTGTTTGTCATAAGTAATAGAAAATCACGAATAATCTACACACATCCTTTTTTCATACTTTTTCTTATATTTTTTTAATGTTATTCTTTCTTTATGGGAATATTTATTGCGCTTTATGCAATGTCTGATATATGCAATATCTATTTAAAAAACAGGAACATCTATAAAAAAACAAGAACACACAATTTTAGTTTCTCTTAACAATATTTTTTTCATTATTAGTAACTTATTTAAAAATTTATATGAATCATGGAGTACCTATAAAGGAAGTTTTGACATAAAGGAAGATCTCTGTAAATGACGAATATAAAAATCTTACTTTTCTTTTTACTTTTTTAAAAAATTTTTATTTTTTTTTAGAATAGTATAAAAGAAAGATAACCTTTACATTTCATTTTTTGTCATATGAATATAATTTAATACGCAGCAATCATCAATCTTGCTCTATCGATCAAACGTGCAGTAAAACCTTTTTCAAAGTAAAAATAATTTTAAAAGCGTGACACTTACAGCGACCTTTCTGTCAAATAGATATCGATTTGAGATTGTTGATACGTTCTAGCTGAGAAAGATATCATCGGTGGTGTAAGGGATCATAAGAAATTCGTGAAAAGCCCTGGATGAATCAGTATGTTCTACTTTCTGAACTTTTGCTTTACAGGAGTATATCACGTTAGACGATCTAAGACGCTCTTCTCCCTCATTCTCTTTCTTTCTCTTTTCTTTTTTTCTTTCTTTCTCCCTCTTCTGCTCCTCGTGACTAAAAAACCTAGACATGTAAGTACATGACCCCCAGGGAGGCAGTGACAGGCTATTGTTTCGCTGTTGCAGGTTACTCTCGGACGAGTACTCGGTTCGATCACGCATTTAGTAAGCTCTAGTAGAGAACAATGTGCTGTACATACATATATATCTTTCTCTCTCTCTCTCTCTCTCTCTCTCTCTCTCTCTCTC
>NW_017305683.1:1092739-1096759 GCF_001594115.1 Trachymyrmex septentrionalis
CTCTCACTCTCACTTTCTCTTTCTTTTTCTCTTTCTCTCTCTCTCTCTCTCTCACTCTCACTTTCTCTTTCTTTTGCTCTTTCTCTCTCGCTCTCTTTTTCTATCACTTCTGTCTGTCCCCTCTTTTATCTCTTCTCTCTTAACCACTATACCAATGTGCGACTGTATCGTAGTGTGTACTCACATAGAGCATGTCGACTCGACCGACAACGAATAAAACGCTATTTCGTGTATTGGCTGCCGATCGAGGAGACGATGATTCCGAGATCCCCGAGAGCGAGAGAAGAGATCAAACCCTCCTAAACTTCGAGATAGCATTTTAGTGTTACGGGCTACTTCACCGTCTCCACACACTTAACCGTTTTAGCACCGAAACTCTCTCCTTGATACACACGTTGTATATAAATCGCGTGGTTCGAAAAACGGGGATACGCCAATGATGGAGGAGAGATCCGTAATTTGTGGCCCGGAAATTCCATGTTTCTTCACGAGATTACTGTACTCCGACACTTCGGGATCTCTTCGATTACTTCGATGCACGAGTCGATGTTATTCTCCCTCTTCTTTGCTCTAGATATACTTCTTTCGTGGCTCTCATGCGCCTATCTTATTCTCACTCTCACTATCCCCTTCACTCTCTGCCTCTCTGTTTTATCCTCCCTCAGCGTGTGTCTAGTCGATAAGCATTAACGATGCTTTCTGCATATGTGAATTATCGTTTAAAGCAACTATGTGTGGCATCGGTGATCTCTGTGGTTTCACTACATCGCACCGCTTTCACGATAGCGTATCCTTCCATTACGTCCCAGAAGGTCCCGAATTTCACGATCCTTATATTAAACAGAGTTTTTTTTTGTCGTATATATTAAATGGATTTAAAATTGACATTTCCTTGAAATGGGAGAAGTTTCTTGTCTAATTCTTTAAAGTTCAAGAAATTGAAACTTTGACATTTTAAGGAAGGATTCGACGCTTCCCCGAAGACCTCATTATGTAGGACATGGACCAGAGGCACTCTGGGTATCAATAACGTTACTGTTAATGACTATAAAACGAGCCGAACTCTAGACTTTCACATCCGCACGTCTCATGGGACGTTCTGTTCTGGTTCGGGATTATAACGTGTTTAAGGAACAAGGAACTTCGTCGCACATTTTAAGATCTGCCATCCTAGATGAATACTTGCGCACCCGGGTGCATAGTGCCCCGAAGTTGCTTTAATTCCGAACTCGCGTGGCGCGATAGTGCAGCAGGGAAGAGTAGTAGTCCCTATGAAGCTTCAAGCCCAGAGAGAAGCTAATTAAACGCGCGATGCTCGCGCGGTCTATTCCGGTATACGCAGCAGCTATTTTCGAACGTTTATCGACTTCTGCACCGGCGTTACTGCCGTTCCTGCGCCGTGGTAGCGCAGCGCTGGAGCTTCGCGGATAGCTATGGCCCTGGAAAGCGATATGAACTCATAATTTTTCAAACACGCAAGCCAAGGCATTAACGTATATCTCACGGATATACGTTACCACGGATTACGGACGGTATCAGAATTTGAATCAAATGTAAAAAGCAATAACGTAGTGCATTTACCTTTATTTGCAATAATATTTAAAGTGGCACATTCTAAGACATTCTTATAATTTAGAAGAAAACAAATATGTATGCAATTGAAAATGTTATCTTCGAAAATTTTATCTTTATTATCTGTATTCGTTTACTTTATTGGAAAACATCGAGGTGTCATCGCTATTTGCATAGAGCTCGCTGCTAAAATGCGTTCGGATGTATGTACAAGGCGACCAGATTTTTGTAATCACGATCACATAATCAGTTAATCTCTCTTGCTTTGAGAAAGACATGATAAACAGAATATAAACCAGTGCCTATTTCTATGAATATAAATTGACTTTAATTCTGCTTAATTAATTCAATTTATTCTTTATCTTTTTTTAATACATAAGGTCAAAGAGAGGACAAGAAGATAAATAGTAAGTTAAACTAAAATTAATTGTTTTTCTTTGGGCAATATATTTTCACAAAGCTTTATAGACTCCTCTTTGAAATCATATTTTACTATCATTTCAAAGTTAAATTGATTTTGCATCAAGGTACAGGCACAAATAGGAAAAGTTTATTGTAATATATTATAAGGTTAATATATTGTTCAAAAAGTAGGACATCTGGTCACCTTATAAATATATAACATACGAGAGGATCTAGAACGATGGGCACGATCAGCACAGCGAGCACAAACGTGAAACACATGCCTATGCCGCGTTAAAGGCACGCAAATTAAGGAGAGCACAGGCGATCACGTGCACATTGCTACTTAAGCATATGTAGCGTGTGTTTGGAAACGTGAAATTGTGTCGCATTATTTTAGCAAATATGATGCCACATAATGCAATATTCCTTTATCGCTCTATTTTTTTTTCTGTTCGGTCAATGAATTTCATTATGACATTATAGTAAATAATGAAATTTTACCATGACTCCGTTAGAAGAATATCAGTGTAAAGAGAGATAAAGTGCGAAGTAAGATCAATCATTTGATTTAAACGGGATTATCAATCACGAGAACGTCTGAGAATCCAGAATAAAAGACGCCATATTGCGATAGAGGAATATAATCGAGCTTGGAGAAAGATGGCACAGTACCTTCCGATCCTAAAGAGCATAGCATAAAATTATGAATTATCCATCAGACTCGAGACATCACATGTTTGCCCATATTTCACTTTAATATATTCAGGATTACATAAACGTATTATTCCGCACTTGAGAGAGAGAACGTCAGTTGTGTTTTCTAATTCTTTATATTCTTTTAATAATAATAATATCAAGTAATTACTTATTATATTAAATAACATTTAATTCGCGATTGTCCTTCGAACACGAAGCTCGATATATCTTTCTTTAGAATTTCTTGAAGAGTAAGGTTTTATTTACATGGCTCGACAACGGTGAAACTTATAGTCTTTGAAACTAGAAACGGCCGTTCATTTTCGGCGATCCATGGCCGATACTTCGCGAGGAACGTGTTAATTGTTTTTCTTTTCGCACTAGCCGACTATTTTCGGCGTGATTATCAGCCGCGTGCACGCAAACTCGTGTCGGTATATCTGCATTTGCCTACATTTTTCTCAATCGTTGCGCACGTACGTTGTACATCAGCATCTACATACGTGTACGTATACTGTACTATATAAGGTGTCCGAGAATCATCGGACGAGCTGTCGACCAGTGATACAAACAGGGTCGAAAGTGTAAGCATAACAAGGCCGATAGGAAGCGCGCCTGATTTTCCTGAACAATATATAACGCTTTATTCGAAGCGATCTCGGTACGAATGCCGTGTTAAGCACATATCGATCAGTTTTGCGAATCAGTGCTACAGCCGCGTTACGCTGACAATTTGCGTGGCGTAGCTTGTTTATGATTAGCCTTCATTCGTGTGCATATACATTCTTCGGAATCTATAGCACGGGATTCCATTCCGATCGATTGTATTTCCATATTTTCGGTTAGGTTCTAGTACTTATTTATATAATACAAAAAAAAAAAAAATACACACTGGGAGCTCTTCCGGTAATTCCGCGACCCTCTGAATATTATATATACTATGAATATATGAATATATATATAGAATGAATTTATTAAGAACCATCATCTAAAATAGCTTCCTATTATATTTCACAAATTGCAATTCTTTCTTGAAACAGATGTGTGTTTTCTTGACTAACATTTAAAATTATTCAAAATTGTGCATTGCATTTATTTTTATCCCCGACGAAATTGCCTTGATATTTTTAATTAATACAAGGATCATCAAATTTGCTTCAATTATTTTTTTTAATTATTTCTTTTTAAGTCAGTGCATAAAAAGTTATTTTAGACGATTCTAATGATTCGTTTTGTATATATACGTTTTTTATATATATATATATACGTCTATATATATATATGTGTGTGTGTGTGTGTGTGTGTGTGTGTGTGTGTGTGTGTGTGTGTGTGTGTGTGTGTGTGTGT
>NW_017305683.1:1096859-1102617 GCF_001594115.1 Trachymyrmex septentrionalis
TATAACACGCTCTGCATACCTACTTACAATGTACGCATAAGCGAAGCATGCGAAGAGTGCATCCGTGCATAATAAGGCATATGTACGCAAGTCTTTAAATTTAAGATTCTACGTGAGAATCGGTGTGCATAAATTTTTAATCGTCGCTCTGTTGATTTTCCAGCGATCTGGAGAAGTATTTCGAGTATCAGGGTCAAGATTACATTTGTTCGCGTCCCGACGACAGCGGGATGCACTCCTGCAGTAATCTGCCGCCTCTTAAATTTGGTGAGTACGTCCTCCATCAATAAATTTCAAATGAATTTGCAAAATACAATTTAATAAAATATTATACATGCGTAATTCCACTAAATTTAAATCTCTAACAATCACGCGCGTAGAATTAAATTAGAACTGCTTTATACAGAGGATGCTGAACAGAAATCTAAAATTCAAAAACATTTAATAAATATCTTTAAATCTTGATGAGAAATATTGTAACAAATATTAAAGTCAAATTTTCTTTATTTCGGACTATTCAATATAAATCTATCACGTTATACCCATTGGCGTTGTACACATTCGGGTAATTGATTGCTTCATCATCATAATCAAAAGCAACGGCATTTTTCACATTTAGGCAACTTGGTGTGCAACAGTACCGCTGTGCCAAACAGTAACGTCACGTTCATCAACAATGATACCTGCGTTAATTGGAACTACTACTACACCGAATGCAAAGGCCAGGGCAACAATCCATTCCAAGGAACAATTTCATTCGATAACATCGGTCTCGCCTGGGTTGCGATATTTCTTGTGAGCGCTTTAGTTACTCGTCCTACATTTGTTCAGAATAATTTACGTATGCATGTGTACATGTTACTTGAACCATGTATATGTGGCACGGAATATTTCTCTCATTTATAAGTATGTAAAATACTTTTACGGCGCCCGAAAGTCGATGGAAACGCGGATCGCGCACATTAGTCTGCGATAGTGCCAAGAGAAAAACTACGTTATTGACGATATTGCGGACAAATTGGTTTTCGATAAGATGCTATTGCAAATGAATAATGTGTTAGCTGGAAGATTTTTGCATTTTTATATGACAAAAATATATGAGTACGTAACTTCATTTGCTACGTATTTTAACGTTTGTAGCATAATTCTTCTGACATAAGCTTTCCCTCATTTTTAACGAAAATTTAGTCGTAACGTTTTGATATTTTTACGTCATAATTTACATTAATTGATCGCTAGACTAAGTTAGTCATTCGTCGCTATTTCGCCGTAAAGCTAAGTAGCGCAATCATGTCGATTTGTAGGTTATTAGCCTGGAAGGATGGACGGACATAATGTATTACGTGCAAGACGCCCACTCCTTCTGGGACTGGATATATTTCGTTCTCCTGATAGTCGTAAGTGTTTCATTTCCTATCCCAATTGCACGGAAAGCGCAATATGTAAAACATAAATAGACGTTATCTAATTTTCACATTCATATTTTCCACGGTCTTACTTCGCTCATTTTTAATAAAAATTCAGCTGTAACGTTTTAATACCTCAGCCTCTTCAAGACAAATCATTTCTATCCCATACCAGCACCCATTGATTGATATACGTTTCCTAAACGTATCTAATGTTCTATAAACGTTTAAGAAACGTATATAAATCTAACATGTGCTGGAAATAATTTAAATAATAATAATAGTTCATTATTATCATTAAAGTCACGACTTTAACGATCAACTGGTAGAATAAAATTGTAATATAATCCATGAGAAAATAGCGATAATAATTACAATATAAATATAAAACAAACGCGGGATGTATTATGAGAGAATTGAAGAGAGAAGCATGGATTAAAGAGGACCTGCGTTTGCAGATCGGTTCGTTCTTCATGATCAACCTCTGCTTGGTCGTAATCGCGACGCAATTTTCGGAAACGAAGAAGCGAGAAATGGAGAGAATGCGACTGGAGCGAGCGCGTTACCATTCGACCTCGACGCTCGCCTCGTCCACGAATACCTCGGAGCCTACTACTTGTTACGCCGAAATCGTCAAGTGGGTACTCGCCATTGTTGCACGGCCCCCGAGGACGCTATTAGCGCGAGCAGGATCATTCCTTGTCGTTCACTCCGCGGAAGATTCGCCAGCGCCCATGTTTTATGTTAGATGACAATTTGATATCACTTTCCAGATACATCGCCCATCTCTGGCGACGAGGTAAACGAAGACTGATGAAGAGATATCGCCTGTGGCTGTACAGGAGGCAGCAGAAGCGGGAGCAGAATTTACTCAAAGAGCAGCAGAGTCAAGTGTCTCGTTCGAACGCCACTGCTGTCGGGCCAAATCGCATACCGGGCGGTAAATAACGTGAAGTTAAAAAAATCGAATAATTAATATTGAAAACGAAAGAAATTAACTCTGGAATCGTCGATCATACCAGTTTAGCTCCGCTAATCGTTTCAATTTTTTTGTATAAGATATAGTACAAAATATTGAAAAAGTATGAATATAAATATAAATAGATACAAATAATATCAAAATAATTCTTTACTAATTAAAAACAAAAATAGGAAATTACTAAATTGATACCTTCGGCAGTTTTACCGGGATATCACCAGTGGTTATTATTAAATACGATGGAAATGGAAGTCTTAAAATTTCTACGACGCTAATATTAACCTCGATTCAAACCCTCAAAATTGCCGCTTTTTTATATTGCACTATACTAGCATTAAACTATATTAAACTTATTTTAATAAATCTTTTTTAATTCTTAATATAAATATTTTTATTCTTTAATATACTTACCTACAATTTAAATTGTAATTAAAAAATGCAAATTTTATTAAATATTATTTTTAACGATTATTAAATTTTAAAATTGCTTTATATAATAATCAATATTAAACGTAATAATTAATATTAAAATCTAAAATTCTTCTCTATAGCAAGATTTTTTATATTATTTTAATAAATCTATAACTTTTAACTGTTTTAATCTATAATCTTTCTAATATAATCTTTCTATAAATATTTTTCAATTATATGAAATAGAAGTAATGGCCGTAACGCGACCAAAGCTAGGTCTTTAACGCTTAAATAATTCAATCTGAATTACTACATATATTACATATGTACTTGCACATACACCATATTTGTAGTCATTCGAACTGCTGAATTAATTTTCCAGTTTTATAAACGCAAACTGAAATAATATCATGAATTAAATTGACAAACAATTTGATGCTCAATCAGGCATTCTATTAAAAAGATGTTAATATGCTGAAAAACTGTAAATAAATTCATTGCGAATAAACATTTTTCTTCTTTAATACTTATCTGGAATTTACAGGAATGTACATTGTAATTCATAAATTTTATTAAAAATTCCTATTAAACACTATTTTTAAAAGTATTTTTAAAAAGTTTGACGTTACTGTTATTATAAAAAATGCATTCCAATATTTAGATAGAAGACTACATCACGGGAGGTGTCCGCGGCTTCTCGCCGCGCTAGAATATGCAGAGCAACAGCAACAGCAGCAGCAACAGGCTACCAATGGGAACGGTGGATCTGTCGCTGATTTCGCCACAATCACATCTCCGACACAATCGGCGATGGCAATTGCCGCCCCCACAGTCCCGACTATCGGCAATAGCGTCGGTGGTAGTGGAAATCTGGGCACCGCGCCTCGAGCTAGCCCTGAGCTTTCCGAGGCCGAGGCTTCCGCGAATGTATGTCACAGATTAAGCATTCACCGCACCTCGTCCGTGTCCTGTAATGGAAGCGACAACGCTGTCGTGGGAAACGTGGCTGAGGCAAGTACAGATATTGTAGATTTGCATGCGAGAACGCGACACGAAATTTTTCGTTAAATATAGGAGCGGCGCAATTGAAGTTCGGCAAATGAAATATCGGAAAATGATTTTCCAATAATATATAATGTTTAAATAATTAATTAATTAATTAAAATAAAATAAGATGAATAACGAAACGAATATAGAAGTCATAATTTTATTATTGAATTGGAAATTCATAACGTTATTTTGTTTCTCCGGTAGTTTCATTTATGCCGCTTGAACTTTTTGCTCTCTAGAAACATTACACTTTGATCTTAGTAAGCAAGCAATTGTAAGCAAGAACGTCTTTGAATGATTCGTTTAGCGCTCTTTCCGTTAAGCTATTCTCTTCGCTGACATTTATCTTCTGCTTTACATCGATAGTAGTGTACTCATAGTGATTATACATGCTTTCCATGTAGAAGTTACAACATTAGCGTTTCATCATGTTTCGTTGGATTTCTCGACGATAATAGAGAGAACGTTTGCACAACAAAGAGATTTTGAGCTTTAGGTACGGCAAGATAAATTGCATAAAGTTTCTTCCCTTAATGCTACAAGTTTGGGCCGAGAACGGTTATGAGAGAGCGCGCCTGCCGTAGTGTGTAACGTATGCTTGATTATCGCCTTCTAGACGAACAGCACGTTGTTGAGTCCACCATGTACGCATTATCGGAGAAGAAGCAGCGTAATGTTTAGCGACGTGGTATTGCTCCATGGCAGCAATAATGTCGGGAATGCGTTGCAGCCGGGATTGACGGTGACACCGGGCGAGCGTAACGTCTGCTCGAGCGAGAAGATGACACAGACGGGGGATGGTAACGTTTGGTCCAGTCCACTGCCGGACCACGCGCAGGTAATTTTCAATTGCCATGGCTCCGTAAATTGTGAAGGTCCTTTCCTCTCTTAAATATGGCATACTGTCGCTAGATGCAAGCCGAACTGGGTGGCAACGAGGCTATGACGTGTCAGGAATTGTTGGCTCTCAGTGGTGCTCTCAGTGCTGCTCTGCCAACCGGCCAACTAGCGCTCGATTCGTTTTTAAATTCTCTCACGAAAGGCAAGTCAATGTGACGTACGACAGACACGATTTGTCGTAAAATTGAAGTACATGAGTTATTATATTTATTATTATACGGATTCTTATCTAAAAATGTTTTAAACAACTTATAACTCGTCATTATGTCCGAACTTTCAAAAATATTAAAATAAAAGCTACCAAATAAATAAAATTTGTTAATGAAATCATTACATTTTTAAGGGACATTCTAAATTTTGATAAAAAATTAATTTCAATGCTTTTGAACATTTAAATTTCTCCATTCCATTTAAATTTGAAAAATATTTACAAACAACTAATAGAATTCGCACTTAATCGAGTCGAAAAAAAATATAAAGATGAGTTAATGTGTTCCATAGGTATAACAGATCGTCACATCACATTGGAAGATCGCACGCAGTGGTTAACGTCCGACGTTGACAATTGTTCCTGTTGCTGCGAGCTGCAGGCAGGTGAACAGTGGCCGGAAGACGGCGAGAAGTGGCAAAAGTCCTCGCGGCCTAGACAGCTTCTAAGACGCGCCGGTACCTGCTGTATCTGTACATTACGCTGTATAAGACGGTGGATCAAGAAGCTGGTCGAACACAAATACTTTCAACAGGGTATTCTATTGGCGATCCTCATCAATACTTTGAGCATGGGAATCGAATATCACAATCAGGTGATTTCTCACTGGAACTTGAAATTACTTCGATGTTATTTCGGATATTTTTAGCACTGCTTTGTGTTTTTTTATTACCGTATTTCATTACAAGATTGACAATATTTTCAACTTTGCATGTAAAAAACAAAAGTTGCCGTACAATATTATTACACGGAAAGAATTTTGCTGAAATATCTAAAAATTTAGCTAAATAGAAATTAATTTTT
>NW_017305683.1:1102717-1124724 GCF_001594115.1 Trachymyrmex septentrionalis
GCGGAAAGAATAATTTTGCTGAAATATCTAAAAATTTAGCTAAATAGAAATTAATTTTTGTTAGTCTGACTATCAGAATAATTATATAAGACACTCAAACATGATATGCAATGCTGCATAAAATTTTCATATTTTAGTTTGAGTGTCCTACATTATTCGTACATAATTATTTATCGATAGTTCAGCAAAATTATTTTCTGAGCTGTATGTAGCAAAATTTTTAGATACTTTAGCAAAATCGTTCTTTCCGTATCCATTCTTACATAACGCAATTAAAATGAAGACAGTACTCTGTAAAGTGTAATTACTAATTATGATTATGTTATTAATTATGTTATATTATGTGTACTCAGCCAGAACAGTTAACAGTGGCCGTTGAGATAAGCAACATTGTATTCTCTGCAATCTTCGCGGTGGAAATGTTGCTTAAAATAATAGCGGAAGGTCCATTTGGTTATATCAGTAACGGCTTCAACGTTTTCGACGGCATCGTCGTCGTCCTGAGGTATAGCAACTTTCTTCGCAAATTTTGATATTATAATATAAAAAGATAATAGCCTTCGTGTGTGTAAACAATAATATTAAATAGCTCACGTATACAATATTGCTGTGTAAAATATGTAGGCACACACACGATTGTCAGCGCAATTCCTTCAACTTTATAGTCACATTCCGACTTTACGAGAAAGTCATAACAGACGGTAGTAGATCGTTTCATTCGTTATGGCTGTCTCGTAAAGCTGTTTGAGAACGGATCGTCTACAACAAGTTGACAAACGATAACACAATTGCACTCCTTGCAACGCATTTACAGCGTCGTCGAGCTCTGCCAATCAGTCGTAGAGGAGCGTGGCGGCAGTTCCGGTCTGAGTGTCCTGCGTACGTTCCGCCTCCTCAGGATCCTGAAGCTAGTGCGATTTCTACCCAATCTACGACGTCAGCTTTTCGTGATGCTGCGCACCATGGATAACGTTGCCGTATTCTTTTCTCTTTTAGTACTTTTCATCTTTATATTCAGGTAAGTCGCCGTCCTATCTTCGTCCGCGTCAGCGACACTGCCGCGGAATTACGGGCCTCGAGCCCACGTCGCCGGATCTTCTCTCCGTTTCCGCTTCTCTGTTTCTTTTCTCTTTTTTTTTTTTCTCTTGCGTGCGTCGTTCGCCCATTTCGCGAATCGGTACCATCGCCGATGAGTAATTCGATGAGTTCAACCGCGAGGAAACCGCCCGACTGAACCTACGTGTCGCGTTTACTCGGTTATGGGGCGCTGTCGCGTCTTCCTGTTCTAATTATCATCTCATCAGCCTAGTAACGTTTGCATGTCTGGCAAGGCGGATCGAAGTTACGAAACTGTCGATAGGTATTGTGAAACCAAAATTGAGCAAGAGCTTGGAAATATGAAGCGTCGATGACGATAACATTAGTCATTAATCCTGTAAACCATGTGGGAGGCTTACGGGAACATCAGGAAAAAGTTCAATGAGTTTTGTAAATTTGTAAATTTTATTATAACATATTCAGAACTGTCTCGGCAATAATGGCGATAAAAGTTGTGTTTAATAATTTTATTTTGTAACTTTATAAATACATATGAAAGTATAATAGCTATAATCAGTTTTTATCCCTAAAAAATTATTTTTAGATTAAAACGTCTTTCTTAAGAAGACTCGTCCCCGCTCTTTATATAGAAATTCTTTAGAATAAATCTTACCCTAAAAGAATGAACTGTTTATTTTGTCTTTAGAGAGCACTGAAGCCACCGTGCCAATCGGCGCATTAACTTTTCCTACATTTGTAAAAAAAAAAAAAAAGAAGAAACCAAGAAGCTAATCAAGATGATCCACTTCAGTGGAAACAAGCCTTAATTCTTAAAAGAATAAGAATCCTAGATAATTTTAACTGATATTTTTATTTAAAATACTACTTATATTTGAGAAAAACATGTAATAATTATAATCCTTCAAAAAAGAATTTTTTTAACTTCTATCTTTGTTTCTTCCCGCTCTTTTATTAATTACTCATTCAGCAGCATTTTAAATTTAATCATGTTTATTTGATAACAATGACGCTGATAATAATGTCGTCGACGCTTGATATTTCGAAAACAACTTCTTGTTCGCTTCTACGAGCTTTCGAGCTTCAGGAGCAAATCGCGTGCAGCTGCTCTTCGAACCGAGGCCTACATTAGGTGACTTTCTTCCGTTCATACCTTTCTCTTCTACTTTATTCGCTTTTACTTTATTTCTGCGCGGTGTATAAGCCGCCATCAATTATGCATATCACATATATATATATATAGAAGTTCTCAAACAGTTTTACCAGCAGTTGTCCCGTGTTCTCGCGTCTCCTAGCGTTTCTTTGAGCGGCATATTTTCTGACGTTGTTAATGGTAATGACGATGGTATTTGTTGGCACGATCTATTACAAGGAGGGACCCGGTCTGCTGCCGGCTCCTCCTTTATAGCTTGAGGCATCGAACGTACTTTCGACGTTTATCTAGAAAATATATCTATATATAAATATATATATACGTATATGGAATATATATTTACATGTGTGTGCATGTGATGCTTTTCTGCTGGACGTCTTAGCGACGAGTATGAAAGGCTATATGTATATATATATATATTTACTATCATCATATTTTTGATTTATATTCATATATACACTTGATTCTCTCCCGCTATCGTTCTCTCTTGCTACTCTGAGCGCCTATAATTAAGTGCGTGCGCCTCGGTGTGGCCCTCGATATTAGAACAGCTTGCGAATGTTCGACATATACCCCCGCTCTGCAGAATTACATATATATACATATATATATCTCGTCATGCTGCGTAGGACCTCCCACTATATACATCCGTGCGTTTACGACGCGTTTTACGACCGTTCGATAGCCGATTTGCCGTTCACCGCAGCCGCAGCCCTTGCTATTGCGATCTCGATACTGTAACTGATTGCCCGATATCTGCCGCAGACACGTAGACGCAAACATTGAAAATTTCGCTGTACTCGAATAACTCTAACAATTAATTAAATGTTTAAAATGTTTAAAAGTAAAAAAAAGGAGAGATTTTATTATTATTAAATGTATATCATCAATAACCTTATTAAAATACCTAAAAATTTGATTTTTTAATAGTCTTGGTGACAAGAGTAGCCTTAAGCATTTCTTAGATTAAAATAGAATTGTAAGTTAATATTTTGATGTGTAAAATGTAATTTACAAGCAGATTCTTTTCGAGGAATTGCGAAGAAGGAAAGAGCAGGGAAGAACATTTGGCAACATCGCGCATTTGACGCAAATGCAGTGATCTTTTTTGTTCAAAACTCTCTCTTAAACATAAAGTGAACCTTCAGAAGTGAATACAAAGTCGTACGAAACTATGCAAATGCTTGCGGGTACGCCTCTGCGCGCCGATCCGTAGACATTTTCTTCGACGGCCATCTCTAGGTGTTTGCATCCTTCTTTAGCCGCAAGCCGCGAATGAAGTTCCGACAGATCCGCTTTAGAGGAATTTTTCCTTCTTTGATCGGCCGGCGTACACTAAATAACGAAGTACTCTCGATGTACTTGCATCGTGATCGCAAGCAAGCTTCCGACTTACTCGGCCAAGGTTTCAGATTACGACGGACGACGAAAGTTCATGTCAAAATCGATTTAAGTTTTCTCAAGCGCTTCTAGAAACCGGTATTGTCATCCTACACATTTCCTTTTATGAGATACGTCGTGTTTACCGAACATTATACTTTACGACGTAAAGATCGTGAAAGAATGTCATTCGATCGATTCTGCATTTTCGCCGTATTACGAGACACATGATATATACAAAATGTCATAAAACTATCGGATGTTCATTCAGCCATAGATAAATTCAACATTGAATGTTATTTTTGGCGGAGCTTCTGTGTGTGAGAATTATTCGATTCTACATAATTAAATAAACTTAAATAGATATCTAATTTAATATTTCTTCTCTTTCTCTAGCAAGACAATTAAATAATTTAAAGTTAAATGTTTGTGACAATGTTTTCTCTCCTTTTGTAAGTCGAATTTATAGTTGAAAAAATATCCGATGGATTTAGAACTCTTTGTATATACATATTTTGAACTGATCGGTTACTTGGCCGAGTCATGCTTTATAAATCGCGATTCTATCTTAATCGAGCTTTACTCCCCTCTCTTTCCGTTTATTCTGTCTCTATCTCTTTATCATTTTTTTTTTGTCATTTTATCTCAGTCTACGTATATATATATACATATATATATGGATAAGGAAGTACATTGCACGTTTCGTTGTGTTGTAGTATTCTCGGGATGAACCTGTTTGGTTGCAAATTCTGTGAAACGATGAAAGGCAGCTCTGACGTCGAGTGTGATAGGAAAAACTTTGACTCGTTACTCTGGGCTATTGTGACGGTGTTTCAGGTACCTACCAAAAAAAAAAAAAAAAAAAGAGAAAGAAAAAAAAAAGGATACTTTTTCACGTATCTTCTCGAGGGCATTTTTGATTTCTCTATATAGTGTATATTACTTATATATATTTATTCGTGCATATATATTAACGTTATACTACACCGCATCTACATATATATATATATACGCTAAGTATACATACGTACTATCACGTTTTGGTTTTTCCGACAAGTTAAAGTCGTGCGATCTCTCGCAACGTGCGTCCGCCTGCACTTTATATGATTTCTGAGGCCTCAGGTAACGTATACTGGGAGATAAGCGCTTTCCAGCATGTCGTCGTCACTTCTTCGACAAGGGAGGGGAAAGGGGGGAGGGGGGAGGGGGGGGTAAGGCAGGAGGAGGCTACCGGTACCGACTAGAAGTAATAAAGACTTTAATAAAGTATGCTTATCGAAGTATTATACGAAGCTTTTTTTACAAGGGAGATCATTCTTCAATATCGTATTTTCTGCGACGGATACATTGGGGAAGAGGAGAGGCAAAGCCTGCCTAGAGCCGGTACTGGGGGGCTTAGAGTCGAGGCACGCGGATTATCCGGAGTGGATTGTCAAACGTTGCATACGATTGTGCCGGCAATAATCCCGGTGCTTCTTCATTTCACGTTTATCCGTCGCTTTACAAGCACAATATATACGCGTGCGTTAATACGCTGCCTCCTGCCGCGTCTTCTGCGAGCGCGTCGAGCTGGCTCCCTTCTGGCATGTCTTCGCATGCACCTGTTCTCTCTGTGTGTCGCAACGACGAGCGAAATTACCTGCAGCTTACAAATATTTCGAGATAATAACTATCAATCGCAGAAGACGAATTGTCAATTACAATTTTGAGCACGTAACAAAAAAAGATGAAACAAATTATATGATTTGTAGCAATGTCACGTAAGAGTGGATCTAATGGATGAATTGACACGCATGAATGTACTTTGAAAAACATAAGATTTTTGTAAGAGTGCAGGCATTTTCGCTCAGGCATCGAGAAAACTTTGCTTAGACGCTTCGCATACTCATTCGCTTATCCCCTATGTCGGTGATATTGACATTACTTTTATATTGATGTTATATTGATGTTATATTGATTATCAAAATAGATGATTTAGTTATAATGCTAATTGCGCCACTGAAATCTTTAACAATATAGGAAATCGAAGACCGGTGTGTAGAAATATTCGTCGATAGAGTCTCAAAGCGATTGAACGGTGGAAAACATCATGTCAATCCTTTCCATACGTTCTCATGGCAGTGGATAATAAACATCCATTATGCGCGTCCAAACGGGGAGCAACAACACAAATAATGCAAACGTTTAAATTGCGAGTGCAATGGGAACACTGTAGGTCTATTTTCTCTAACTGAACTGATGTACACTTTTGGAACATAGAGTGGTATTCATAGCGGTTCTTATTTTAAGATTGTCTTAAGTAATGCCTTAAGATGCTAATATAATTCTGTGATTGGCTTATGACATCTTAAGACTGTACTTAAGACTGTCTTAAATATAAATGAAATAGATGCGTTTGATTTTTGGCGAAGACGAAAAAAAAGTTTTAGTGCAGGAATAAAAAAAAACAGACCTAAAGAGATAATAAGTCGATATTTCTGGACGTGCTCACAATATTTGTGTTGTTTGGCAGCCATTCTAGGATCGCCCGGACAGGCCATATCCTGCCTAAACGATGCGGTAAATGGCCGTTCTAGGATTACATGGCGATCCCAGGGTTGGCTCTTTGTCCTGGCCTGGACTGCCAATATATCGACGAAAATGAGACTCTTGCCCCGATTCATATCGGTACAACGCGCGTGTTGCGCAAATTGCTTTGCATGCGATGTGCCTTCTTAGACATTGGGTCGGCATTGTCGTTGTTGCTGTTGCCGTTGTTTTTTTTGTACCGCGCGTATATATCACACCTAGTTGCACATCACGTCTTCTTACGAAGATCGACATTCATGTACCTCACTACAGAACTTCTACCAGTTACACTGCTAAAAAGAAGCGTCGCAACCAGCGGCGACCGATCTCTCGCACGTCGGTTCTTGTGACATCGCGGCGACATCGGCAAATAGCGCGAATCGTGTTCTTGGATTTTCTACGAAATTAGAAGCTAAATCACAGGCCGAGAGATCAACTTGGTCTCGGCGTTCATGCTTCTTCACACACTTCACCTACGATAATTATGCACTTTAAACGTAAAACGATGCCACGATATCACGGTACACATTTTTAACAGTGTAGCACAATATAAACTGTTCTCTGTCACACGCTTATATATTTCTCTCTGTGTCTTCCCTGTACTTCTCACTATACTTCACTATGTACTTCTCACTATACTTCACCTCACCACTTACGACATTACACTTCTCTTCGTACTATCCTACCTCTATCTTTCTCTCTTCTTCTTTTCTTACTCGTTTTTCTATCCGTAACTTTTCTGTCACTTTCTCTCTAAAACGCCCACGACGACTCGAGCGCAAAAAGAACTTCGTCCCGTGTTGTACAATGCGTGCGTGAAATATCGACTCGACCCGACAGGAGAATCGTCGCGTCAGAAAATCCTTCATAATTAAACACCCGAGGACCTGAGATGGGACCTCGTGTCCAACGTACACGACTAACACGAACAAAACGCGTTTCTACCTTCGATATAAACTAATATATAGGCTAAAAGGCTCAACACGTAGATTTCGGAGAAGCCCGAATAACTAAACAGCTTTTATATATATCTTATTATTATATTATCGCACGTATCTGCATCTATTTAAAAGTAAATACTCATTTAAAATTGTTATTATATATTTTCTTACTAAATATGTATATACTTTGAAAAAGAATGCTTTTTAGAAGTTGGATCAGATTTGATCCAGTTTTTTGGTAGTCTAAGTTATCAGGTTATTATGGTTGTCCGAAGGACTACCAACTAGTATTTTCTAGTTGTAGTGGAAAGAGAGAGAGACAATTTCTTTTTATTTAATTTTAGAAATACGAGCCAGCTAAATATATATATATATAGATCGCGCACAAGGCACGTAACGTCGTATTAACATCAGTGCAGTCTCGGTAGATTTGTGCGTATCTTTTGTAAATACTCGCTGAGACAGATTTTTCCGTAATACATATTACACCGTATTTGCGTATTAGAGGATTATATATTTACGCTTGTGGCAATTATCCCTTTTTTCCCTCTCTCGCAAAACGTTCGCCGTGACATTCTGCAACGGCAGGTGCCTTATTTTCTCCACTATTCTCTTCTCTTCGCGATCGCGTTACCGAAGCTCTCTTTCCGCCCCGTTTATTTTCACGCCAGTTTACATCCGTAAAGTGTGTGCGGATTTCTGTCGACGTTGATTTAAAGCTCTCGTCATGTTTGCCCACGTTCGGCGCCCCCGACTTTCCTTCAATGTCAACGAAACGAAATTTGCAAGAAAAATCAGCCAACGTAACACAACTGACAAGCTTGACAGATAATACTTTTGCGGACGCGTCCGAATAAATGTTTGTTATGACTTCCGCGGACCGGACGTCACGTCGTGTTAGAGTCAATTATTGTTCCAATGTGCGTCCTAAAATTAGCATTATTGATTGCCCGCGTGAAACATTAAACAATTAATACGCTTGTATGACGCATTACGTCGAGAGATTATATGATATACGCGAACTCATATGAAATGTTTGATTTACATTTACATTTCACGTCTCTTTGAGTAATTTCAGGGAGAATTAAATGTACTTTAATAAGAAGAAATTTTATAGTTGTTCTTTGAGTAAAGAGTAACTATTTTTTTTTTTTTTAATTTTGGTTCTTATTCCTTGTTCCGTCCCGTCGAATAAACCGTTACAACCGCACACAGTCGATACGATCCGCCCACAATCCATAAATGTATACCTACTTTACACGCATTCGCCTATATTGTTGCAAATATACAAAATACATATATTTATATATATATACTAACACGCCGAACTTGCAGAATGTGACTGTACGAGCTTCGAGTGACAGTCGTTTTCGCTGTTTTGTCAAACACATTTGCTTAATTCCTTACCGATACACAGTGCCTCCGTTCTCCAAAAACCGAATCTGTTAAAATTAATTTTATAAATCAATTTAGAAACAACTTGCAAAAAAGAAGTTTAAGAATTATTTAAATTCTTCATATTACAAATTATTAAATACTAAATTTTGTAATTTGAGAGAAAATACATTTTTACGATAATTTTAGTTATTCGAATATTAATTCGATATATGTATAATTATTTTGATTCAGTGTTACTTAAAAATTTTTATGCTATGATTTAACACAAGATATAAAAGCATTAAAGACGGATATTTATATCTGTAATATATACAAGTATTTATTGGCACGATGAATCGAAAAAAATCTCCTATCGCACACACATACACATATACACAATATATAAGAGTTAAAAATAGACGTTTCTCTCTGTTGAAATATTTTTAAAATATGAGCTTTAAACCTAGATTGTTACTTAAGCACAAAAATAACGAACTACAGATTGAAACGAACAAAAATGATTTCGTAACAATCGTTTTTATTGTGCAGTCTGACATTTCACAGAGCCAATTAAAAATCAAGCTATTATACAATCATTAAATAAGAAGAAAGAGTAATACGCTTTTAAACTAATTTTCTAATTTTTTTATCTGAATGTCTATTTCATATGTGTAGATCAGCAACTTTGTCATAGTCACCTGCCAATTGATGCAAAAATGCTAATGATCGACACTAGCGATATTAATGTTCGTACAATATTCGTAATCAAATGTCACTAACGTAGTAGTAATTATTACGATAAATATACCAGATAAAGTTAACCAATCATATGTACTTCCTGCATTAATTAATTACGTAAATAACAAGGTCGCTCATATATATATATATATATATATATATATATATATATATATATATACATATATATATGGAGTAAAACAGTGAGAACGGAGACGCTGAACGGCAATCGTACCGTCCCAATCCCATCAACCACTTGGTCCCACCTCACCCCACTGTTTATCTCTATCGCGGGGATACTTTAGGCCAGCGGATTGTCTCGGTTGCAGCATCCTAGGGATGTACCTGTTCGGGGGTAAGTTTTGCATGTGGGCGGACCGGAGTCGGCCCTGCACCTGTGCCGAGGTGGTCTCGCGGCACCCATTGTGTCGCTGTGATCGCAAACATTTCAACGACATCGTCTGGGCACTAGTCACTGTTTTTCAGGTACCACTGTTCCTCCCTCTCTTAACACTATATGATAACGAATTTTTTACATGTTTAAAGCGACATACACGTATATATGCGTAGCCAATTTTTCGTGTACACGGTTTTTATTTTCCTACCTATATTCGTGTCCACATTCTCTGTCTGTACAGATCGCCGGATCGTATATATATATATGTATATATACATATATTTTTCTTCGTGTTGAGCAAACGGACCCAGACATCCCACTGTCCCCTAAGCCCGCCCACGCTTTGTCCATTCTTCTCTCTTTGTTATCCGTGCCGAGTGACAGAGCCTTAATGGTTGCTTTGTATTTACATGCGTGCAATCGGTATATACGTATACATGTCGACGTTCACGTTCCACCATATCGTTTACTCGCGCAGATCAAACTGCGCGAGGACGACTCTACCCACGAGTGTGTGTTGTGATCTCGATTCAGCACACGCCTCATCCATGTAAAGCAACTAATGTGCTGCAGAAGTTGCTCGAGTTTCTGCCTTTCTATCACGTGTTTCCGTTTACATCTGTATTCTACGATGCAGTCTGATGGCGCATATCGATAACTTTCTAAATTTGTCACTGCACAATTAATGATTATTATGTATCAGAGGTATATATGCTTTTATTCGCGATAATAGATATTTGTTCTATAATTCAAAAAGAATAAATGTCCATAAATGTTAATAAATTAAATAATAAATATATGTTGACAGTTGCTTTCTGTATTTGTATCGTTAAATCTCATTCTTGTCAATGTACGCGTGGAAACTGTTTAAATTCGAATAGATTAGATTGAATACTATTAACAATTACTACAATATATTTTTTGCGCATGTAAATAACAATCCTACTAACACTCGATACTGATCGTTTATTCGGTACATTGAATTAATTTCTTTTGAATGTTGATTTAAAAAAATTTTTTAACAGCGTGTAACGTTAACAGGCTAGAAGGAGAAGTAGAAGAGACTGAAAAGTTGATAAAGTTAGATAGACGAATACGTGGATAGAACACGAAAGCTCTCGCAAAGAGAAATTCGTGATAGAAAACATGACGCATGCATTTTTACGAAGTATTGCGACACTGATTGGCAAAACGTTTCGTGCGTCTCTATCGAATATTTGGACTCAACGTCGACTTGTTTTGAATGTCGATCTCTCTCGCGATTGCATGTATCTAAATAATTTTGATTAAAAAAAAATAATTTTAAAAAATATTCTATAAAAATAAGTTGTTTGCTTCCAGAATTTGTTAATGCAAATTAGTTAAAGTTACTTTATTACTTTTTTTTTAATCTACTCCATTTTCATTCTTTACTTTTCATAATAAACATAAATAACTATATTTAACGTAATGTATAATTCAATACTTGAAATACGTAATTAAAATGGTTAACACCAATGTAATATGCTAACGAGTCAATAGATATAATAGAATCTTTAAATAGAGAGATATATACATTTATTGCATAATAGTATCATTGTCATAATTACTAATTTTATTGTAACTTCGTTATATTTGTCCAATAATTTCAATTATTTGATCGTATTCATTATAATTTGCAAACACACACACACACACACACACACACACACACACACACACGATTTGAATCTTAACAAAAAAAAGATATATAAAATTTTTTTTTATCTGCGCGCGAACATATTTTACACTACGTAAATTTTTGCCACGCTTCGAAAGAAAGAACGTTTTGCCGATCACGTGCCTGAATAAATAAGTGTAGATATCTATTCCATTTATATGCAGCGGGAGTCTTTTCCCATTCTTCTTTTTATGTAGATTCTCACACAGGAAGATTGGAATGTCGTCCTCTTCAACGGTATGCAGAAGACGTCTCATTGGGCTGCGCTTTATTTCGTAGCATTGATGACTTTTGGCAACTACGTCCTCTTTAATCTTCTAGTCGCCATTCTTGTTGAAGGTTTCTCATCGGAGGTAGGAATTAGAAAATAATACGTTGTTTTTCTTATTCAATATAATATTTAATATGTAATGCGGAAGATACAAAAATGTAAAATAAATATGTAATATTTATAAAAATCTCCCAATCTATACTAAAAATTTAATCTAATGATTGTTTTATATTGCAGACAAATCTGTCTTAATCTGAGAATAGTTGTTTGTTTTTATATCCCAGCGGCGAAAATATGAATTGTAAAATATTGTTTTATATGGATATATTGTTTAACATATTTTCTTTCTTTTTTTAACACTCAATTCTATAAACCTTTAAATATACAATTTCATCAAAAATATGCTTATTTCATTTAATATTTATTTATGATTTTCATTTACTTTTTTTAGAAAATTGTGAGTAAATCTATACCCATAATATTTAATTTAAAATATTGATAAATCGGAAAGAGTAATCAATGATATATTATTAATAATAGTGATTTTAATTGGAGTATAAAAATACCCCAAGCGATGGTTTACGTAAAAAATCATAATTATTCCCTAATTAAATATATTTATGTTTATGAAAATTTATAATTATATATACGTGTATATGAAGGGTATATAACTGATGATATTTTGTAGAGAAACGAGAGGAGAGAACGAGAGCAAAGAGAATTGGCAAAAAGACTCGCCGCAAAAGAAGCTGGAATAGGCAGCGAGGACGGATCATCAAGAATATCGGGATCGCATTCGATCTCTGACAGCGATACGTATACTCAGGTAGTTACTCGCAGTCGCTCCAAACAAATAAATCTAGAATTCTACGCTCGTTTATTCCTCATTTTCTATCATGTGGAAAAGATTGATTGTGAACGTCGTCTCTATTTTAAAATATTCTTTCAGAATCTTTTACAGAAAAGGATCAGCATAATCAACATTTTAAGATTCGCAAGATATCTAAAATATTCTAGGCATGAATTAAATATGCTAAAAAATGTAATTTCCGAGTTATCTATAAAATTCGCAAGATATCTAAAATATTCTAGGCATGAATTAAATATATTAAAAAATGTAATTTCCGAGTTATCTATATATTATATACTCATTGTATTGATTGCTAGAGAAGTACGAATAGAATTATAACAAACGAGTTATTTACCTTATTGATTTATCTGAATGAATCGACATCAAATTTCCCTCGTGCAACTTGTAGGATCAAAAGAATTCGTGGCAAAGTGCAGAAGAGCTCAGGAAGTACAAGGACAACAGGGAGAAGCAGAACAGCGTATGGAAGCAACGGATCGATGAACCTAAGTGTAACATTCAGAAAGAGAGCAAGATGATGGGTGTGGCGGGTCAGCCGCCGATAATTACTCATACAGCAGCCACTCCTCAAGACTCCCCGAACACCACATTAGATGTCGGCTACAGAGACCTCAATTGTCGAGCAGTTTATCCGACTGCTGCCCTTTCAATCGAGTCCATCGATCGATCTGGTGTATGTTGTTTCATTTCAATAAAAAAACTCGTCGTCGTTAAACGACGCAGACGGAAGTTTTTGCTGTGTTATTGATATATTGTACATAATACATTCGTATCTGTACTTAAAAACCCGTTCGTTTTTTATGTCGAATTAGATCAATTAATATCGCGAAATTCCCATACAATTTTAAGTTCAAAAGATTTCCTACTGTATTTGATTAGAATTCCGGATTAAAGAAGGTACATTACGAGAAAATATGATAATGACGAGTGCTTTGTATTCGCAGAGTCAGTGCAGTATACCCTCGGGATTGCTAAAGCTACCTGATGTATCCAACAAAATACCGACAAATAACTTAATAGCTGGTCAATTCCCGAGACGCATAAGCCTCGTTACGGCCGTTGTTAATCCCTCGACGAGGGACTCGAGTTCTAGGTATCTACGTTTTGTCTGTTACATTAAATGCCTTTCTTTTTTCTGATACCACTTCTTTCCATTTCAGTCCGCCGAGGGTACAAAGAGGATACTCCTGGCGCTTGTCGCGGCCATCTTTGGGGAGGAAACGATGGTCGCAAAGCGATGATGAGCACACCGGCCATACTACTGTACTAAACAATGGGCGTAGTACTCTCGTTGGATCCAATCTAACGTAAAAATATTATTTATCCCAAATAACTCTCAAAAGACATGAATAATTAATTAATTAATTAATTAATTAATTAATTAGTTATCAACGTCCAAAGTTCACTGAACAAATTTGCAGCAAAAACGAATATTGCATTATATCATGCAATATTTGTTTTTGTTGATTATTTTATGTACATTAAATTAATCTGGAAATAATAAAATAAATACCGCAATATAATAATCGTAATAATAACAATTAGTATTTGATTTCTTGCAGATTTAATGGCGGTTATTTACACGGTTCGATAAGAAACGATACTCAACGCGATGCGCCCAATAATCGAACTACCGTCCTGACAAGCAATAATCGTAGTTTGAGTCCTAATAATTCACTCGAAAGCCATGCTCCATGGTCAATTCGTCGTTACACAGTTACGCCTAACCAGGTAAATTGTGCGATACAATATCTTTATTGATATTTCTTAGATCATACAGTGTTATTTTATTATTGTGTTGATTTTATATCACGTATTGCCTTTTGAAGATATTTACCGATATCATTAAAAAATACTATTTAAAATATTATATCAATAAAGCAACACATATACACAGAAACGACGATTTTGCTGAAGCAATCTAAAAATTTATACAGATACAGATTTGAAAATAATTTTATTAGACTATGAGAATTATATAGGACACTCATATTGGTTGCTACAATATAAAAACTTTTTGTAGGGTTGCTCATCATGCTTGAGACTCCTATATAATTATTTTGATGGTTTAATAAAGTTATTTTCAGCTCTAAATCTAACGAACTTTTAAATATTTCAACAAAATTGCTTCATAAAATTCTTTATTTATATTTATATGAGCATTACATTTTACACATACATTAAGATCTTTGTTGTAAACTATAGAAAAAAAAGAGTTTTCCATGAATCTTTATAGAAATTACTGGAACGTGATTTACAGATGCGATGGATTGGCGAGCTTTCACGGAGAAATTCACTGCGCGGATACGAAAATGTTCAGACATCCACGAGGAAAACGCTACCATTGGACGAGATGCTCGCACCGTCCTCAACCCCACGCACGATCAATAATCTCTCGATGGAGACTGGTCCGCTGCCGAGAATCAAACGACTCCATGAACAAGAAGAAGAACGTCCGAGAACGGGTGGCGAGCAGACTCCACCGTCGAATGGTCACGGTAGCGCAAGCAGTATCGAAAGAATAAAAAAGATATTCATGTTTTTCGAACCTAAGGGCTGCCTGCAGGAGCGTGACAATTATTCCCTATATTTATTCCCACCAAATAACAGGTAACATTATAAATAGGAGTGATGTTGCTTGATTAGCGTTTGAAATTTTACTACAAACTGGAAAGAATAGAGATATAATAATAAAGATTAATAAAAATATAAAGATGTAAAATAAATTAACCGCTGGAAAAATAATGTAGATTTTATTTTATAACACATTATTATAAATTGACTGCAAATATAAAATTGAAGTAAATAATTAGCATTTTTTATATAATTAGAGAGTAATGTAGAATTCATAGCTTTCTCGATATTGCAGATTTCGTATTTTATGTCAATGGTTTGTGGATCAAAAATGGTTCGACAACGTGGTATTGCTATTTATTGGATTAAATTGCATTACTCTGGCGATGGAACGACCGAATATACCGCCGGACAGTCGTGAGAGAATTTTTCTATTGACCGCGAATTACATTTTTACTGCTGTTTTCGCCATCGAGATGTTCATTAAGGTATACGTACCAATATGTTTCAAAAATTTTGTCTATAACATTTACATAATAATTTCGAACCAAAAACTGATAACTTAAGTAAAACTTTTATTGTTTCATGATAACTAAGAAAGAATAAATGAAAGAAATTATTTATAATTTACATAAAATTGCGCATAATTTACATTTCAATGTTATTCTTTAGGTCGTCGCAACGAGTATGTTGTACGGTCCAGACGCTTATTTTACATCAGGTTGGAATATTATGGACGGATCTCTCGTTATCATTTCTATAATTGATTTATCGATGTCATTGCTCTCGTCTAGTAGCCCCAGAATATTTGGCATTTTAAGGGTAAGATTGTCATTCTTGTTAATAAGTATATAATAATTTTTTAATCCTCTCTAGAACAGCAATTCTGATTAAACGAATAGTATTGAAATATTTATTCGGGTAAATACTATCCTGATGAAAATTAATGTTTAATGTTGTTTGATAATATAAATGTAATCTTGAGACTAAATTATAACAAACACGTATAGTAAATCGATTAAATTTTATTAAATTTTGATTAATACTGATATATATTTTTCTCTAATATATATTTTTATCTAATATTTTTCTCGATTATCTTTGTGAAAAAAACATAGGTATTTAGACTACTGAGATCACTGAGACCTCTGCGTGTCATCAACCGTGCACCTGGCTTAAAGCTGGTCGTCCAGACATTGCTGTCTTCATTACGACCTATCGGCAACATTGTTCTCATTTGTTGCACGTTTTTCGTGATCTTTGGTATTCTCGGGGTGCAGCTGTTTAAGGGTGCGTTCTATTATTGCGAAGGCCCCGATATCAAGAATGTACGCAATAAAACGGACTGTCTAGCCGATAAGCGAAACCTGTGGCTCAACAGAAAGTACAATTTCGACGATCTTGGTAAAGCTCTTATGTCATTGTTTGTTTTATCGTCGCGAGATGGATGGGTAAACATCATGTATACTGGTCTAGACGCTGTCGGGGTCGATCAGCAGGTAAGAAAATTATGAAATTGAATGAGTTTAATATTTTTCGATAATACTTTTCTGTTAATTGATCGCAAAGATATTTTTCCACAATATGTTATAATTTAGATAAGCAGTTTTAACTTGCAGTATGAGATAGCCTTCGAAGTATGATCGAAGTAGTGTTGCTTTATTTATATAATTTATTTTTATGTTTATAATAAATATAATTGAATTCCCAAGTACCTCACATAATTTCCAACTAAATGATTGCAGCCTATCGAAAATTACTCTGAGTGGCGATTATTGTATTTCATCGCGTTCATATTGCTGGTGGGTTTCTTCGTGCTGAACATGTTCGTCGGAGTGGTGGTCGAGAATTTTCACAGATGCCGTGAAGAACAGGAGAAGGAGGAACGTGTGCGAAGGGCGGCTAAGCGCGCGTTGCAAATGGAGAAAAAGAGACGAAGTGAGTGGCCGCCCGGTCAACTAGGTTAATGCCACTTCTACATCACGCCAAGCGGATTACGAGTTAAGAGACATCGATGTGTATGCAATAATGATAATTTTCAGAAATGCACGAGCCGCCGTATTACACCCATTATTCTAAGGCACGGCTGTTCGTCCACAACGTTGTAACATCCAAGTATTTCGACCTGGCGATCGCCGCCGTTATCGGTCTCAATGTCGTTACGATGGCGATGGAGTTTTATATGATGCCGAAAGCACTCACTTACGCACTGAAGATCTTTAATTATTTCTTCACCGCAGTTTTCATTCTCGAGTCCATAATGAAACTTGTCGCCCTCGGCATACAGCTTTATCTGAAAGACAAGTAAACAGCCTAATATCCTTTCAGTATTTTTATTAACACGTTTATCAAGAATCACGACGCCGTTAGTTGTAAAATAAATAGACCAATAATATAGTCCGTAAGAAAGACAGTCTTAATGGCGTTCTTCTTGAAGGTGGAACCAATTGGACGTGGGAATAGTAATACTATCAGTGGTCGGCATCGTGTTAGAGGAGGTCGAATCTAAAATTATCCCCATTAATCCCACGATAATTCGCGTAATGCGAGTGTTGCGAATAGCCCGGGTGTTGAAGCTCTTGAAAATGGCAAAGGGCATACGTGCCCTCTTGGACACGGTGATGCAGGCGTTACCACAAGTCGGAAATCTGGGGCTGTTATTTTTTTTACTTTTCTTTATATTTGCCGCGCTAGGGGTGGAACTTTTCGGTCGACTAGGTAATTGACATTACGATACATGAATCTAATTAGTTCTTAGGTGAACCATGAAAATTGGAAATAGTAGCTGGAATTTTGTAATTGCCTGCGTCCGATTTGGGCGCTCACACGCGCTGTACGCTTTATTCTATCATTTATTACATGCAGAAGGAAGAAGAATGAAGCTTACAGCGCGTAATCGCCCGAATCGAACGCAGCCATTTGTACAATGTTAATTTTTCACCGCAGAATGCAATGATGATATGCCTTGCCAAGGTCTTGGCGAGCACGCGCACTTTAGTAACTTTGGCATGGCCTTTTTGACGCTTTTCCGGGTCGCCACTGGTGACAATTGGAATGGAATCATGAAGGACACGCTAAGGGACGATTGCGATGATGCGGCGGACTGTGTTAAAAATTGTTGCGTGAGCAGTATCATAGCACCAATATTTTTTGTGATTTTTGTTTTGATGGCACAATTTGTACTGGTGAACGTCGTCGTCGCTGTGCTAATGAAACATTTGGAAGAAAGTCACAAACAGGTGACGTTTTCAGATAATTTTATATAATACATTCTTTTTACTTTATTTCGACTACAAAGGTACGTGTGATAATTTCATTTCAGATGGAAGACGAGCTGGATATGGAAACACAATTGGAGAGAGAGTTAGCTGCGGAACAGGAAGAACTTCTTGACGAGGAAGATGAGGACGACATAGTGATGAATGGCAGAATAAATGGCGACGAAGATGACGATGAAGATTATAAAGAACACGAGTCAATGGTGGTAAACGAAAAAATACATGTAAGACCAGGATTGGCTAAAGTTCGGTCTTTACCTGCGAATTTTATTTACAATCCACCGAGGGAGAGAAACATCGATGGTGAGAGTATTACCTTAATACTCTTAATAAGTAAATTGGAAGAATTGCACAATAATGAAATCATAAGTTGACAAAAATTTCCCAATAATTACCCTAAAATGAATCGCTATATAATACAACAGTTTTGTCGGAAACTTTGTAAAATTTCCAAGTAATATTTGTTAAAAATTCGATAAACCCAATTTAATATAGAAATATTTTTTATAATCATTTCAAAAAATGTTTAATTCTTTTCTTAAAATTTTGCCACGCTGAATATGCAATATTTTATGTTGCAATATTTCTACATCTATTTTATAATATCCCATACAATTGTAAATTTGTCATACAGTTTTATAAATCTTTTTCTATCGAAATAAGAGAGCTATTAAGTATTTATAGAGAAGAGAGAGAGAGAGAGAGAGAGAGAGAGAGAGAGAGAAATTGGTTATTATATAATATTACGATATTATATCTTTCATCCATATGTCTCATTATATAAGAATAATTATCTTATATATTTTCTAGATGCCTCGATTTCCATATCCTTGGACGAAAAACGTCGCGGTTCGAGTTCGAGACCGTCCAAGTTTAAGTCAAGACGCCGGCAAACATTCCACTCGAGCCATCATCAACGAAGGTCATTGCTGCCAATGCACTTTGAGGTCGCCGAAGTTTTTGAGAAACCCGTGAGTAATTTGAGCGTACCTCGAATTATTCCACATCGCAGTTACGCCATAACTAGTCAAGATGTCAGTCGAGTACAACGTCAGAAGTTGCCGGTAAGGAATCATATTTCGATGTCAGATTTTGAGTAAGAAGTAGCACACATCAATTAATTATGAATTATTTTATAAATGAAGAATCAAAATATATTGTTTACTCATTTAATTTAACGAATACATTTTTTTATTTGCCTTTGTTATCTGCCTATAACAGGAAAATAATGTAACACGAGAATGGTTCAAATATGACTTGTTTGTATAAATACAAATCAATGTTGGTAAATGAATTTACACTGGACGACACGTGGGGGTGTGTGCTCACGTTCTACATAAATGCAGCAGTTGTTTTTGTCATTATAACCCTTTTATATCAACACCATTACGATGTGATATAGATTTATATATAATAGTACCACAGTACATATGTACATAATATTAAGATTAAATCCATATTATTGATGCTAATAACACCAACACAGTAGGAATTATATAGGCACCGCATAATCCATACTAATATTTTTTAGAGTGCAATGTTGATTCGCGCATTCATATAAAAGATGTCTCATTCATATTTAAATCACTTTTGTAAAAAAAAAATTCTCATTTCCTCTTAATTTCTCTTAGCAAAAAATTGTTTTTAATACATTTACAAAAATTATCATCCAGAATTAGTGAAATATCGATATAATTATATAGTCAACATCAATCTTACAGGTGACCACTAGTGAAATGCGTGAAAATAAATCTCTGTTAACCGTAAGCAAGCCGCCGACCAGCCCCTTATTGGTCACATCCCCCGGCTCGAGCAGCACCCTAAGCGTCCCGCCAAAATTGAGCAGCGATCGTTACCTCATGCCAACCGCCGAGATCTACCCGTCCAAGGCGACGATGAGCCGGGCATCGAGCGACACGCAATCACCGACGCCATCGGATACGACGAGCGCGAGCGCCGGTACTAGCAGTACGCGAACGCCCAGCATCGCGAATGGCTATGTCGGTGGCAAAGCTCGGTTGGAGGAACCAAAGAAGAAGATGATAGAAGAGAGAAGACGCCCGACGACAACGACGGTGCCGACGCCACCCCAAGAAGACCTTGACGTGCAGTCTGTTATCAACGAGAGGAGGCCGTCCAAATTGAAAACGCATGACGCTGGCGCGTCCACCACCACCAGCATCGCCAGCGATCAGTACAGCGCGATGATCCGCGGCGAGGGTTACAGCCACATTTATGTCACCACCGAGGAAAGATCCGACGAAATCCCTTCGCCGTGCGGCAACGCGAGTGAGAGTACCGGTAGCCTGAGCGTCGCCGGCAGTCTCAGCGCCGTCGCCAGCATCAGCGTCGCCGTGAGTGCTGGCGCGGCTGGTAGCATCAGCAACGGTAGTTGCAATGGTAGCGGCAGTGGCAACGACGATGGAGTGCACATCGGCGAGGGCGGCGCGATCGGATCTGACGTGAGAATATACGTGGACGACACAGACTCGGCGAGCAGCAGCAACGGACAACGGCGCGGTGGCAGATTGCGCGACGACGAGATCCAGGACGTCTCGACCACCATCTCCTCTACTACGACGATGAGAAATGGTAGAGGCAGTGGCGACACGGACGAAAGCAAGGAGATACCCGAGAGACCGTCCTCCACCGGTGGATCGTTGGATCCGCCCTCTTAATCCAGGGCGAATGTACGAGCCGATGTAGTCTCTAGTTGTACGAGATATATTTCCAGGGGATGAAACATAGTTATACACACATGTTATACACATGGTATACACTGCACGGCGGAAAAACATTATGGTGGAAGATCGCGGGAGGGATTTAAGAAAGGGCTCTAAGAAAGACTGTAGTGCATGACAATATAGTCGTTATATTATAGTCTCTTCGCCGCCGTGAACTTGCCAAAACGAACAAGTCGAGCATTTAGAGGGAGGTTGAACTTTTCGGGAGAAAGAACGAAAGAGAGAGAGAGAGAGAGAGAGAGAGAGAGAGAGAGAGAAAGAGTACGAAAAGAATATTCTGCGCATCGTGTAAACGAGATACGATCGCGCGAACGGCATGATATAATTAGGAAAATCTACTGTGTAGCGCAAAACAGCTACACAAAACGCGCGACGTGCGCGTATCACATAACTTGAAAACCTATGACAATCTCTTATTGCCAACGGAACTAATTTCGTTGTTCCGTTTCCGAAACGTCAATGGAAGTCGATTCGTAGGAATTGGTAGGAAGAAGAACGACGTAGACCGCGTCGATAAAAATTAGAAAGAGAGAAAAAGAGAATTTTAGTAGTTTATAACTAGATCTTATGTCGAGTACGCGACAAAACTGCAATTAATTGGACCACACTGTCTCGCCTTTCCTTATTCTCTAACTCTTGAAAATTACGAGGGGGTCCGCCGATTGGAAGTCAAAGATGTCTACAATCGATCGATGTAGATTGCGTTTCTGTAATTGGATCGATTATAACGGGAATGATAATTGATCGGCAAAATTGGACTGATGTAATTTGTTTGCGATTATATATACATGTGCCTGATCTTTTAACTATAGAATAGTCTACTAGAATAATCAGATTTATATAAATTCAATTTTATCTATTATAGTTTAAAAAGGATATGACAATTGTTATTAATCTTGTATGAGAGCACAAAAATAATATAGAAAGTATAGAGACTTTGATTTTCACAATTAATTTTTT
>NW_017305683.1:1124824-1177723 GCF_001594115.1 Trachymyrmex septentrionalis
GTTTAAAAAGGATATGACAATTGTTATTAATCTTGCATGAGAGCACAGAAATAATATAGAAAGTATAGAGACTTTGATTTTCACAATTAATTTTTTATACCAGAATCAAAGATCGATCAATTGTGACGATTATTGGACAATCGGCGTTTGAGAATCGTGATTTATCTTCGTTTCGTTCACTTCACTTCACTTCACTCTTTTCACACATTAGAGCGTTCTTCTCGTTGACATCTGTGATATACTTTAATCGTAGTGTATTTCCTAACGGTAACAGCAAATATCAGAATGAAATCGTAACATCAGCAGCAGCAGCAGCAACAACAACAGCAGCAAAGGACAGCAACAATTTAAGGATGATAGCTGACTTTTTAATAAAACGAAAACCAATGTTTCAGTGGCTTTCGTGGGGTAAAAATAGAGAGACAAAACAGAGATAAATAGGAACTCTATACTGTACATACATACACCTACGAATATTCTATACTCTACACTTGGTGTGGTTTATTTTGATACTACCGCGTGCGGTAATATATTTAACGATTGTCGTTAATATATTTAACGAAGTAAATCTAACAAAAAAAAAAGAAGTAAGAATAAATAACTCTATGCCTTTTACGAGCGTTGACGAACCTTCGTGCGGTGGTGGTGCCCGCGTTCTTTTCTTTTCAGCTGCAAAAGGGCGATCGACGACTCCAACCACCCTTTGTCATGTCGAAGGTGTAGTCGCTAAAATCATATTCAGGCGTGCCGGGCGCGTCGCGTTGCTTGAAAGAAAAAAAATTAGTAGTAATCGTCGACCGATCGATCGCATGGTCGATATTAAGTTTCATTTAAAAAGCCTAACAAAATCTCGAGTCGCGTTTTTGCGTTGAGCTTAAGTGGAATTCCTAGTCCAATGCTAATCGGAACAGTCGAACTTCATCATTGAGTCTTCGGTGGAAACACTCCGGTGCACAGTGGTTCCATAGAGTTGCACTCAACACCAGAATGGCTGAGAATTTGCTCTCTAGAAAAATAGTTTCTTAACACGAGAAAGATTACATTATATATACTTAAAAAATATACTATAACTCTATTACGTCTCATTTCTCGAATACTATCAATGATATTTTACAATGCGATTGAACACATGTAATCGAAATTCGCAGCGTGCCTCTCGAAGTTATAAATTATACATACTACATTTTCTATACTTAATTACTTCGAGAGAGATGGACTTTCACAGATCGAGATGTTGGAAATTACTGTTATACTTCGTGTCATAATGTGAAAGAGAAAGTAAGACTTAAAACTTTTACAAGATCACAAACTTTGTAAGATTTAAAAAGAATATACAGTAATTCGTGACTGGCTTTGCCATTCTGGTGGTAAAACTGGAAACAACGTGGCACAAGCATAAATATATTGCAAAAATAGACAGAAAGCAACGAGTGATTCCAAACTGCTATCAGATCATGTTAAGTCGAATCCAGATCAATCAAATGAGTATGAATGAACGCGAATAAACAACGGTAGCACTTGAAGCAAGTTGTTTATTCGAGTTTGTTTGCTTGGTCTAGATCCGGCTTTATTTTAAGGAAAGAACATAGATAATCTCGTATCCATACGTTTACGTACATGTACTCGCGTTTCTTCGGCACCACGACCGGCTCTCGATAGCTCGATAGCGTTAGACGACTGACTTCCGAATTATAGTTACTCTAGACGCGCCGATTACGGTCGTGCGCGAGTTCGCCGATCAGCTGCACACGTATCGATAGTCCGGCAGTTGCGTACTGTATAAAAAAAAAAAAAAACAGATACATAGAAACATCGGTTCAAAAGGGTAAAGAAAAAAATAAAGTGTTGTTACAAAATTGTATCATCGTGCGTATATATACACGCATGATATGGAAAGAGGAATGTCGTATCAAAATTCGCAGCGTGCCTCTCGAGTCTGTTCTTCGCCCGTAGAGAAGGCAGTGCGTAATCGTCGAATTAATGAAAAATGATAAAACTAAAGATAACGAAGAGAAGCGGAAAACCAAGATCGGGTCAAGGCTGGCCCTCCTCTGGCTGGGCCTCCCCACCCCCTCCCCCGCCCCTCTCCACCCAGATATATAACGTGCTATTTTAATTACGGTAATGAGGTGTGTAACCGGCCGGTGTGGAACCGCCAGGGAGAGTCTTTTCCTGTCTGCCTGATATCCTGCGTGTATACGCTTGATGACTGGTGAGATGCGAAACTTAGGCCTCGCTCCACCACATGAAGCCGAAGAGTACGATAAAAATGTAAGGTACGTGTGCGACGGAGAACGCATGAGAGATTCGAGATAGCGGAGAGTTCGAAGGAAAAAATTAAATATGTACAAATGTAATAAATCGTGCGACGATTACGTTGAACCTATTGTTTTTATTGAGCAACCACCCCCACTGTTCTGATTTACATGCAGCGTTTAATTGATATTGCACAGGTAATATTCTTTGATATTAAATCGCAACTGGTGCTAGTTCGGCACATCCGGTCAATCAACGAGAGTCTGTCAGTTACGATAATAATGTATTGTTATTATTATTATTGAACTCGTTGTAAATTTCGAGCTACATTTTACTAATGTGTCCTTTACTGAATTTTATTTGATAAAACTATTATATAAATTGCCCTTCTCTTACTTCAAAAGTTTAGGAAATATGATTTTCGAGTTGTTACTATGAATGAGTTAGATAAAAATTAACTTATCATTCATCAAAAATGAGCGAACTTAACATTATAAAAAATTATTAAAATCGTATAATTGTGTATTAAAAAATAGCAAAGGTGACATTTGATCGTATATATATTAAAATATATTTTTTTTTACCGATATTATTTGCTCAATAATTTTCTGTTACGTTGAATAATAGTTTTTCCCTTATTCTGAAAGAACTTTCTTATTTATGTCGCTTTTGAAGTAAGGAAATGATAATATTTTAGGAAAAATATGATTTTCGTGTACTTGATACGTTTCACTAAGCGTTCCGTGCACCCGTATTCTGTAGATACATGTATACTCTGGATTACCACTATTAGAATGTACTTTCACCTCGATTATATCGTATGCTTTTTTTGCTCGATTCTATAAACAATTTTTTTATCTCGTGTGAATTGAATACAAAAGTTAACAATTGAGAACTCCAGAGATAAATGTTAATTATACTATATAAAAGTCTATTGTGTTCTACCTGGACCTCAAAGTACTGCAACGGCGAACCAGTATTGTCGTATATAAAATTGCCAAATGAGAAAGGCTTCTTATCATCCAGATTTGATAAACCCTAAAATCAATACTTATAATATGCGACAAGTAATTGTTTGAAGTACTAAATATGATACCTGTATGTTTATATATATATATATATATATATATATATATATATATATATAACGATAAATACTAATAAGATATATTTGTTTACGATATTGCAATATACAAACTATATATAATATTACATGTATAGTTGCATAATCAACTCACCCAAACGGAAAAATCTTTTGGCGCCGTAGCAGTTTCCCCAGTAGGGGATATCAATGAAGAGATGTGTTCAAGGCTAACTCCGGACACGTGCACATGGCCGAGTAATCGAATCACCACGCTGCCGCTACTGCCCTTGAAGGCCCAGCATTCGCCCGGCAAAACGCCGGTCTGGTAAATACATTGGGATCAGAATGTCAGTGATATTAAATATAGTCAGGTAACCTGTATTATAGCCCGGGGTGTGTTCTGCTGTTGACAAAGCGGTATGCCGAATAGATTGAGCACAGGTGCACCAGTCGAGTATGGTTCGGTATCTCGTGTCGAAAGAATCGCTCCGCCTGCGGAAAGGACTATGTGATGATGCGTCAAAAATGTATTCCTGGGTAGAATATAGTCCTAATAGAATGTAGTCATAATAACCATAGAACATTCGCAACTTCACTTCACTTTTGTCACTTATAAATGAACTTATAATGACGTTCTTATGATATTATTATCAGAGAGAATCAATTCTCTTTGATTATTGTGGCTTCTATGCTTTATCTAGATTATTACGCTCTCTTTTATAATCTTTTTTTATTCCAAACGATCAAGGAAATATCTATTAATGGAAATTATCAAGGAAACTATTTATGGGAAAAAGATAATTTTGCGATTGCAAAAAAAATGTATTACATATCTTTATAACTAATAAAATTGTATGATAGTTTCTGGGAAAAGTTACAAAAAGTGCAAGTTATTTTTAAGTAGACTAAAAAAAAGAAATGAAAAGGCCACTTGTGCCTTTGTATGTAAGTATCCTACTTACGCATGAAATTGTTAGCAGGTCGCAGCAGAGCGCCCTTTAATTAACATGTCCTATATAAAAAAAAAACTACGTAAAAATAGATTATTGGATAAAACCTGAACTTTCAAGAGCGTAATCCGTTCTTCCAGTTTTGTCGGCGTCGTACGTCTGTAATTCATTTTTCACCATATTTCTAACGGTTTCCGGTGATAAAACTTTCAGCAAATTCTTCGTGTGCAGACTCATTTCTGTTGTGACACATACTTGTGAGAAATGTTAAAAACTTGCAAAAATCATTTGTTGAATAAAAAGATAAATAAGTATAAATATAAAAAATAAAAATAAAAATATAAAAATATAATGAAATAAAATTAGACGCGCGTGAATGATACAAAGAGAAAGGCTTTCATTGCGAACGCTTACGATGTAAATAAGCATAACACATCGCTCTATTTAGTCGATATATTTGACGTCAGAAAAATGCCACTGCACTAAGTGCAGCATCCGGTCAACATTTATACATCGCACCTTTCTTACCCTCAGACACTTCATTTCTCAGATTGAGAATGGCTTCTGACATTTTTGGAATCACGCTGCCTACTTCCTTCAACTTGCTCTTCAGCTCATCGCGCATCTCCATTACGTTCTTCACTTCTAACTAATGCAATTTTTGCAGAAACAATAAAATAAGCGTCAATTCGTGTAACAATATTAAAGTAAGAAATATTCACTTTGGAAAAATATTGTAATAACAAAATTAATAATTACCGAGAGAGTACCCAAATGAGATCTGAGGTTTCTCAAGTCTGTCTTAATCATTTTTAATGACGCACTTGCAGAATATTTATCGCAGAGATGGGATACGCACATCGCTAAAAATAACGGAATTCCTTGACATACAAATTAAATTTATACTATATTTTATAAATCGATCGCATAAAGATATCAAAAAAACCGATCGAAATTTTTCATAAGTTAATTCATTAAAGATTTTGTACCGAGCATTGACGTAATGACGCAGAAAGCGAAAGGTTTGATGAGTTTATGGTACCAAGAGAATCGTTGATGGCAACTTGCTGGGACACTCGGACAATTTCCTGCGTTAACGCAACAGAAGGCGTTCCGCGCGCTCATTAGCGTCGTTTCATCACGTAATTATGTCTTTCAGAAAAAAATACTCTTAGAAAAAACGTGCTAAGTTGATGAAATAAAATTGTTAGATATTGGCAATGCTTTTTATATGTGTTTTTATTCGTAATATTTTTGTTAGTATGTATTCAAACTTAGACAGTCATTGACAAATGGCATCACCTGTATCTACATAATCGATATATTGCAAAAAAATGAATCACGATTCAAAACATGTAAATATACAGGGAAAAAAAAACATAAAAACGATAAATAAATATCAAATAGTTCTGGATTGAAAGAAAAGATTCATTCTCTTTTAATGAAATATTCAAATATATTTTGTTCTATTTTCATGTAATTTATTTGTAGGTGTACAAGATATGTACAAGGATTGTAGACAATGTTAAAACGTGTACATATACATGATTTTCTAAGCGAGCAATTTTTTCGAATATCATGCAAAAAATTGTGATCCAATTCCATTTGCAAATATTGCACACATCTTTTTTTAAACAGGATAGAAGAACACTCGTAATACTTGTAATTCACTTCGTATAAATTGCTATGATCTACTGCAAAATTTAGTACATTTTTTATAAATAAAATCTGTCGCTTTAAATAACATTACAAATTATATATGACAGAATGTTCGCCTGCTTTAAAATACCTTTCATCTTAGAAATTACATGTATAGAATTACATTTGCAACAATATCTTATACATAAAGCATAATACTAATAAAATAAAAATTAAAAATCAAAAGACAAAGTTATATCTTTGGTGATCAAATCACCTTAATCTGATCTTCGTTGATCTTTATTGTTAAATAAAATAACAAGATCATGGACAATAGTAACATATACAAAATGTTACTTTTGTAGTATCCAAATATTTCTTTTTTTTTTTCTTTTTTTTGATACTAAAACTATCTCACATTGTGATGTAATATTATACGCTTAACGTCACTATATATTTTTCAGGGCGGCATGTATACGCAAATTTAGTCGAGTTTCAAAGTCATAATCTTTGTACTGAGTTTGCGCTTTTGACAAGAAATTTTTGCCTTCATTAGGATTCTAAAATATGAGACAACAAAGTAAGAAATTAATATTACATATAATATTATAGACGAAAATATAGACGATGTATAAGTTACGGTATACTTACATTATTGTTATTAAGGCTACTTCCTAATTCATACAACGCAAACGCGCTGACATGCTGGTCGTACTCGTCCTTGGACGGATACCTACATTTCAGACAGTTTCGGAAACTTTTAATGGCCGCTTCGGTGTCCCCCAGATAAAGACACGCTGCGCCTTCAATAAGATCAGTCAAACCCACCATTGGCTCCTCGGAATGGTTTTCCTTGCATTCTGATAATAAAGTTACATAATAAATAAGATAATAATAATTTTTTGTGCAAAGATTAACAAGTTATCATAAAGTATTTAATAATCGCATCTCAATTTTTCAGACAATTTCTCGATTTCCATGTTAACAAATTGCAATTTTATCGTTTACACATTTTAAAATACAAAACGAATGATTAAAAATTAATCTGTTATTACCATGAGAGATTTCTCGCAGCGATTCAGTGGAACAAGACGGAAGAGCGTTCCACAAGTACAGTGACTCGTATACGAGCAACTTATAATACAGAACTGTGTAAGGATGTCCAGTTTCCTTATCAACGATTTTCGGCAGCCTGCGCATGATAAAAACATCAAGTTGCGATTCGTTTTTCGTCTCATGAAACCAAGGAAGTATCTTGCCGTACAGCGACAGGAGAACGTCAAACTTCCCGTTCGCTCCACAACAAACTGTAATATGGTATAATCTGAGTATAAAAAAAAATCTGAGTCTATTGATTCAGGCATCGGGGTGATAAGTTACCCATGGCTAAGTACGCGTAGAAGCCCTTGGACCACCTCGACTGCTGCTGCAACTGCAATAAAGATCGATACGCTTCATCGTAGTTCAAGCGTATCACGTGGCACCAAGCTACCTCGTGTAAACACAATAGTTTGACTTCTCTCTGAGTTGCAACTTCCACAGCTTTACCGAACGCTTCTAAAGCTGCATTGACATTTGTCTGCAAAATGATTGGATCATGCAACAATGGATAATATTATATTAAAGTAGAAATATATAGAATTGAGAATTCATCCAGTTGATATCAACTTATGGAATTTTAACTTATTAACTTACAAAAGTAACAAAACATCTATATTATAATTTCTCATTCAACAATGTAACTGTTATATATCATGTTTACTATGTTGTATTATATTTATATCGCAATATCGCTGAGTGCGAAATTAAATATATTGATGTTATATTATTTTTAGTTGATGTCGACTGGATAGCAAATCTAATTCATTGATTGTAAGCATGATAAATTTTTTTCTACTGAATATATTTAAACACATTTGAGTGTGGCATTTATAATCCATTTTATTTTAAGACCGTCTTAAATAATGTATGAAGATGCTAATATAAATTAAGTTGTTCTGGTTGGTTCATAATATCATAAGATTATCTTAAATATAAGAATCGACTATAAATACTAGATGTTTGTAAATACAAATCTTAATAATATATTTTTAAAATATGATTGAAGGATAAATGAGAATTAACTGTACAATATAAATTATAAAAGAAATTGTAGAAAATAATTTGGTACTTAAATATTTAATTTATTAATACCTCTAAACGTTCCATTCTGCCAGCGAAAAAGAGAAAAAGGGCAGAATTCTGGAATTCGGCATGACATTCAGCTATCAACTGCTTCGCTGCTGCGACCCCCGCTTTTACGTTGGACCCGTCCAGCGCGAAGAACGGACGTACAATCGTATGATACCAAAGTAGAGATAATCTACGACAAAATAGTAGCTCATTGACTAACCATATTGTATAGAAAATTTCTCAGAATATATAATAACAAACACGGAGATTCCCTGGCGGAAAAAATTTACGAAAAACTACATAGATTAAAGACAAAATCTTAGAAATTATTAGATTTTCATATATATTCGTAATGGGACGTTGTGTGGCGTTGTTTCTTTGAAAAACCTACAAGGAGAGAATTTTCTCTTAAAGTTTACCTTGAAAATATGATAGTTGTGAGACAAGATTGTATTTCCGAGAATTTTAATGTAAATCTTTTTCATTCATTAATAAAACTACAATAAAGCAAAATAAATTTGATTAATTTTACTGAAGTGCATGATAAAAATCTTTAAAGTATTATATTGTACCACAGCTACCATATTTTCGGGATAAATTTTAAAACAAAATTCTCTCCGTGTAGAAATCAAGCAACGCCATTCTACGTCCCACTACGAATATCCATGACAAATTAAGAATTTCTAAGATCTTGTCTCAATCTATATAGTTTTTCTGTATTCTATCTACTTTTTCGTAAAAGTATTTTTTCCACCAGAGTTAATATAAACGAGAGTCAGTACACGCCCAATTAAAGAAAAAACGATTAGATATCAGAAAAGGATTAAATACCATGCTTTTAAGGTACTAAATATTTTATGCAAGTGTTCAATTATTCTAGTTTGTAAAAAAATACACATAAGGGAAAACATTCAAAATCCACTCAAAATACACTTACGTAGCGAGCGGTGCGCGCATATCTTCGCCAAGTCGTGCATACATAAGAGCAGCAAGACCAGACTGTCTGTTACCCTCGAAGCCGAAGAAGTGGATCACTTTCAGCACAGACGGTGGCAAAAGACTCACGCACAGTTGGTATACACCGTAACCGAAACTTGCGGCCGACATTAAACGTGTTACCTCCGAAGGTTCCACAAAGCTGCGAAATATATTCTGCTTAATTATTATTTTTAAGCACGACCTACGCGAGCATAGACCGTGTGAGCGAGGGAGGAAGAGAAGCAAAGTGATCAAAGCCAACTACAAATTTCACTTTCGCGAAGCGAATGTATGAAGCAGTGTGTGTTTATCAAAATTACAAATCATGTCGACGTGATCGGAAATCCAATCGAGCATTCCGTGAAATGTGTCGATAGGTGCCAACATGCAATGCCTTTCTCTTGTGAGAGGAGAGGATGATGGGCAAAGGCAAGGACGAAAGGAGACGAGAATTTTTGAGTAAGAAGAAACAACAATTACGGTGTCTGTTGTTCAGACGTGATGCCAGTGAGCGAGAAGAACATTGATAGAGAGCTTCGCAGACCTGATGGTGACGACACGGGCGTCACGTTGTTCGTGTAACCGTTGCAGGATGGTATTGACCATTCCGAAGATTCCGGACTCTGCGGACTCTGCAGAGATGACCCGTTGCTCGGATTGATGCAACATGGGCTGAATCCTGTAAAAGCGTTGAATATATTTATGGAATATGTCTGTTAAAAGCGCTCCATTAATTTATATATAAAAATGATAAAAAAAAACAACAATCGTATAAGAATTATTCATTGAATTCTTATTAATTCTTTAGATTTCATTTAATAAAACTATAGCTGTTATGATTAAATATCGTTAATTTACAAATCTCACAAAGTTGCTACGATCGAAATTGTAATTTGCTGATTTTTCTAATTTTATAAATCTTATCAGTGTAAACGCACCGGTCGGATTTGTACCGAAGGTGCGACGATATAATTGCAAGATTTGAGTGTACGCGTGTTGATAAACACGCCAAGCTTTACGAAGCATCCAGCAGCCACGAACGTATCCAGTTAACTCTTGTTGAAGAAACAATGACACAGCCGAGAATACCTGCGTATCTGCCAGAACTATTTGACGCTCTAATTTATTCACATAGTCCTTCTGAAATTAATTTCATAATTATTTCTTTTTTTTTTTATTAATCTAATCGTTTCGTGAGTTTACTAACATGATTATAAGCATTTTATATTATGACGCCTGATCGTTGTATCAATGTATAATCAAAACTTATCGAATGGCATAATGCTGATTTAAGTTGAAGTCTCGATACTATATCCAGCAAACACTAATTAACATTAACACAAGTATTAATTACAATTTCCTACTAACATAATTGTAACATAATGTGTTATAACTAACAATTATATGTTAATGTTAGTTGATGTTTACTGGATACAAGGATTATATTTTATATAAATTTTATATATTATTAAATTTTCTTATTATTACGATCGATAATTTCTTATTATTACGCCAAGATCATGCTTGCATCTCTGATGCCAGATGTAAATTAGAAAATTAGAACTAAATAAAATTATAATAAGTTAGAATCGTATATGAATAAATCAACTAGTAAAAACTGGTTAGCCGTTGGAATAATAATTCTATATGTAACTTATTTTAAATATATTTACTTCAAATATATGTATGACTATAACGCGTCGATTACTTTCGGATTTGCAACACATTTAATATTTGTCGCATAATTAATATGTATGTATAGAAAGAGGATACTTTGATTGGCACAAGCATAAACAATAAAATATTATATTAATAATATTATATTAATAATCCTGCTGTGAGAAAACTTACATCAGTTTCTTCGGCTCTAAACACTTTACTTTTTACAGACTTCAGCCATCCTATATCGCCCGCACATTCCCGTTCCATATCTTTAAGTAATAATGTGGCTTGCTGAAACTTGTCCTCTTCGAAAGTCATCAGAGCATTCTACACAATTCATCAAATGCATTAAAAATTACTATCAACTATAGACGCTAAAATATTCAAAGTGTGCATCATGTATTTGTTATAAAGATTATCAAAGCAAAGCGCGCTCATTGTCTCATGATTTTATTATACCGTAACGGAATTGTAGATTATCAATTTTACTTGATTCGTCTGGTCCGGGATGGAATCAATCGGTATCGATTTTATATTTTTCAATGCACGAACGTAATGCTCGCAGTTTATTATTAAAACCTATTAATGTAACAACATTCTTTCGCGGCCTTGAGAGTTAAACGTACTTCGTCAGAATGCAGTGGAATCGATATGGCTCATCACGCGATTACGTACCATGAAGAGAACAAAACAACGGCCTGCTTTGACATGGAAGCTATGAGGATGCTCGGTAAACAGAGTTTCGGCTTCCTCAGTTTTGTTATTCAGCAGCAGAGAGATGCCGGTCCTGGCGATTTTCCAGTCCTTCACCGCGTCTTCCGCCATAGCTGTGTTATTCCCGTGAAAAAAACTTCAAAAAGCTACTCGAATAAAATCTTTCTCTCAAGACTGTCGGCTACGTGTTCGTCAAATGGAAAGCATCTTTCCACTATGCGGGATTGTCAGTCGATAGTTTACATCAAGGTCACTTATTCGTGCGAACATACTGATGATTGTTGATTTATTGCTGTTTCAAAAGACAAGTTCAACGGTCGGAAAAATATATATACATGGTACGCGGAAATGTATCCTGTACATTTACATCACGAGAGTGCCGCGTTGCGGTCATCACTGATCGATGTGCGATGCATCCTTACCGCATTTTCTCCTTGGAGAAATAAGCCGCAAAGCAGGAAGAGCTATTTTTGACATATATTTAAAATCGTTTCATATTTAAAATCTAATTTTGCTTATCCCGGAATTTTGATTTTCCAACGTAACGCAGCAAATTGAGCCACTAGGACGAACCTACCATTCGCATACAATGCGCTTGTCTCGATTAAATGCAGGTGTTTGATCTGATTAAGTAATCAAGTCGCTTATGCAGTTGTTATATAAGATCTGTCGTCATATATAATCATTCAATCTCTATTGATGCATTTATTTCTCTTTTCTGAATTGTTTTAAAATTAATTTATGTACGGAGCAATGAACAGTTGGAATTTTTCGCTGAGTGTGCTGTTCCTCGAGATCTTTGATATAAGAACCGAGTTTTATTGTGCGAGTTTTATCTGGATGTAAAATGCAAATACTGATTGCAGGAAAGATCATTTAACGATGCAAAATCTCAATGCCGCTTCCGTTTCTTACAAAATTTCGATAATTATCCGACACCGACATACTACCGGAGTAGTGTCACTTTTCGAAAAACTGTGAACGAACATTGTGTAACAAATGCACGCGAATTCCAGCACATTCTCAAGCTTCGAACCGTATCCTTGCCGTGCATCGGGTTGACTAAACTCTGCTGAAGAAACGCAGTGCTGCTGCCACCACCTCCAGACTGGAGATATACTTGTATTATTGATTTTGGCATAGAAGTGCATATTGTAACTCTGAGCGCGCGCGATAAGCACAATGAGAAAAATAAGAGAAAGAAAAAAATTTGTCATGTGAAAACGTAAAAAGTTCGAAGGACGTAAAAACAAAAAATCTGAGACATCAGAATCTTTTCACGCGGTTTTGCTGTTTCTAATATTTATATATGCTTAAATTATAATTTTTTAAAGCATTATTGATGACACAATAAAAACACATAATATAAATAATCTCATATATTTCCGTATTTTTTAACACAATCGCAAATTTATATACGAAACAATAGAATTATATAATATCAGTACATAGAGTCGTACATGTATTTATAATTGTTATCCGGTATTTAATGTCAATGAGAATAAAATTTGTATTCTGAAGTTCCAAATGTAGCAGTAATGGTCATTCAAAAAAACAGTTTTAACTTTTTTATAATTTTATCTCGCTGTAGAAACTTAAGACTATATATTCTGTACATTTATTTACAATGTTTATTAAATAATTAACAACTACCCCTAAGGGTCATATAAATTCCAGTCCTTCAAATTTTTTATCCATTATTTTACTTTCGGGCATTATTATCGTTCCTTCTATCGTAAAAGCCATGATATATGTAGCGGTCCGTCCTTGATATTCCTCAGTCTTTAAAGCTATTATGATAGAGTCTTGCGAGCCAGGAAGAAACTTGAAACTCGAAAAACCTCTGATTGGAATTAGATTTCCGATATAAGTAACCTATAATGAATTTCATATAATTATTACTATTTATCAAAATAATATTTGATGTAATTAAAAACGCACTTTAATATCAACGAAGTTTTCGTCTGCAGTCAACATGACATTGCAGCTCATTGTTTCATCCCGTGTTTCATTGTAACGTTCATAGGAACATCTTCTAGGCAAGAAGAACCAGCTCTTATGTATATCACTCCAAGTTCCAGATTCATGTATCATGTAACCTATACAAAGTATACGTATGATAAATTAATTCGTGCATTCACAAATTATAAGTATCAGCATACCTGGATATTCGATGTTAATCGCTTGCCTTAATCGTTTGTAGTAAGAAATCCAATTGAGAGAATGCGTTTCGCCACGTGGTGACACTACTTTAACCCATAATGGATTATTATGTTCAAATTCACCGGACGGTGTGGTCCATTCCTTTCCCATACTGCCAATATATAATTGTTCATCTTTGATAGTTGCCCATTCGGATTTAAAGCCTGCATGTAAATAAAAGTTTAGTAAGAAAAACATCCTCAATAAAGTAACATTACATCAATGTTATAATTTTCTTTTTACTCAACAATATAATTGTTACAATGTTATATTACAATTATATTGTTGATGAAAATTACAATATTAATGTCATGTTACTGTTAATTTATGTTTAATGTGTCTTGCAATTTCCAGAAACAATGACAATATCAAATCGTATAACAAATTCAATCACTTTGCATTACACTAGATTAATGCATACTATAAGCTGCTGTGTATGAAATTAAAGTTAAGTATAAAAGTATATGAATATTTTAAACAATTAAATGCCAATAATGACACTGTCACATTATTTAAAAGAACATACATGTATTATTTCATTGTCAAATATACATTTCTATCAATGCAGTTTAATTTTAATCTTGATTTACCTAATTCTTTAACTATATTTTTCTAAGAATTAAAAAAAAAATGAAGAGTAAGTGGAACCAAGATTAAAGTTAATCTTCTACTAATAGAAACAAACAAAAGTTATTGTATCACTGCATTTAGATACTTTACATGAAACAAGCTGATGTATACTTAGTGTACGAGTGACTGAATTCAATAATAGTTTAAGCAACCTACCTTTGTGATTTTTACCATTGCCATCCATCAAAATAACCCAAGGATAGGCTTGATCGCCTTCGATGAAATATATCATCCCTGTACGATCATCGAAGGACAGCAGACGGCCGTCAAAAGTCACTAACTCCGACAGCTCCATTCCGCGTCCTTTCATAGACAACGACGAGGACAGTATGATAATTTTGTCATCCCATATAACAGACAGAAAATTGCTGTTAGGATTCCAATAGAGACTGCCGGTTTTCATAAGGCTGTGCCATGTATCTTTCTTGTCCAGGAGCTTGGAGTCGTGATCGAGGTCGCTCACTATCGCTATCTTGTAGGTAAGGCCCTTGGAGGTTTTGATGGGCATCGAGGTAGGGTACGTTCGGTTGTACTTGTAGTAACGACATTGTGCCAAGGTCTGGCTCGGTGGCGAGCATATGAAGCCGTGCAGCAGCGGATACACGAGGAAGAAAGTCGGCACGCTCAGAACCAGAAGAATCAACGCCACGAACGGACCTTGGATGCGAAACGTGCTGTTCGCCATCCGATAGACGTACGGAACACGCAACGTCTGTCGCCAGTCACGCAGATAAGACGTGGTCATGATCGCCCTGCCGTTCTTCAACCTCGCTACACGTTGTATCAAAGACGTGGCATGTGTCGGTCCCGTTGATGTGTTTGACAATGCCGATGTAAACCTAACCTAAACGCCATCTCCGCGTTGCGGTGACAGTAGCAGCAGCATCGCCGCACAGCACGACGGGGCGTCAACCTAACCTGACCTGGCCATACATGTGACTGTGATGATGTAATAAAATTTCGCTCTCTTTCTCTCTCCGATAATCCTAGGATCGTCTCTATTACACACAGTGCTTCCCAATGTAATACACACGATTCAAGGATCAAAACACGCAAAAAGCAACGTTGGCTAAGTTAAATCGTAGAAATCATTGTCAAAAATCGAGAGACAAGCCGTACGAGCCAACCTCGCGAAGAGTGTCAAAGAGGAACCGAAGGGAAAGAAACCGAGAGATAGACACAGGGAAAAATATATGAAACATTTTTTGAATTATAGGGATGGATTGGTTCCTAACGTAATTAATTATTTGTTCTTGAAATTTATATTTTTTTCTACGTGTTTAATGAACCGTTATGGTGTTTTGTTTATGTTAGAATAGTTAGAATTCTGATGAAAATAAAAATCGGAGCGTAAGTCGGATGAAATGGGAGAGTAACAGAAAATTGAAACAATGAAATGTAAAAGAAGCATTTCCGCTTCTTTTACATCTTGATGTTCCAATTTTCGCCTCCTAGAATTTTCATTTACGGCTTACACACGCTTCTGTTTTTCTCATTATATTCAACTTACTTTCTAATTTTTATTTTCATTAGGAAAGCATTCCAAAAATAATTTAAAAATAATTTAACCTCGTTCGGAATGTACATGTCAATAAGATTAATAAACCTGCATTAATCATGAAATACTTTTAAAGATGATTACACTTCAAATTGATCAGGACTAATACTAATCTCATATAAGTATTCTTCTAAAGAAAAATTAGATTTGTTATTGAAGGAAATTTGAAATTTTAAATAAGTGTGGTAATGGTTGTTAGAAGGTAAATTTTTAGATAACTTGTAAAAATATGAAATTGAATAATCATCTGAACAATCATAAATAAATAAATAAGTTTCAAATTAAAATCATATCTATACTGTACAAATATCTTTATTCAGGAATACGTGGTAAAAAGATATATATTTTTAGTAATAAATAAGACAAATTTAAAACAAAGTAGAAATGAAGTAAAAGATTAGAAATATTCAACTAAATTTATTTATCTACTAATTATTATTTTAAACATATATTTTATTGCGTTACTTTAACAAGAATACTGCGACAAAATTTTCGATTGTCCTAAGAAAATATATCGTTCATACAGCTACAGTTGTATTAGTGAAGTAAATAACGTAACAAAAGTCGTATTTTGGTTGCAGAAATATGATGTAGGAAGAGGTAACATTGTAGAGTAACGTATAATTACAATTTAAGAGTTGCAAATATATAGTACAAGTTTTAGAAATTTAAATAATTATTTAATATTTGAAATATTAATATAAAATTAAAAATATTTAAACATTTATTACAATATTAATGATATTCATATTATATAAACAAATATAAATATATATTTGAATTATTCTACACTTCGATCTCTCAACATGTCGGATCTCCGCAATTACGGCGAAAGCGCATCGCTAGGGGTCCATTAATTAGCGTCGCGTCGGCGAGCGTAACGACGCCGGGCGCGCGTGCACGTTCGAATCGTCGGCATGGGGTCGGACGGACCGACGAACTACGTTGGCGAAATGAATCCGAAGGGGGCGTCGGTAGATAGCAGGGGGGAGAGACGCTGGGGATGAATCGGCGAGGGTGGCAAGACTTGCAGTCAGTCGCGTCACGCGTTTTCCGCCGACTGTGTCGGACGGCGTCGTCGTGTTCGCGCGGCTATAAAAAAAATCAGGCCCTCCGTCGCGGCACAAGCTTCGGTTCCGCTCCGATTTCATTTCCGAGAAACAGCACGCCGTTTTTCGCGCCGTCACGTGTACAGGTGCGATCTCCCCCTCCCCCTTCCTCCCCCATCCCATCCCCTTCTCCTTCGTGCGCGCTCGACCGTAACCGGACGCGATCGGCGCCGCGTCGCGACGCGCGGCAACCTGTATTATCGATCGCGCGAACGCGCGTGTCCGCCGCGTGCCGCAGTCCCGCATGTCGCGTTCAAGCGAGCCGATACGGATCGTGTGTGTATGCGCGCGCGCGCGCGTGTGTGTGTGTGTGTGTATGTGTATGTGAAGGAATTACTAATTTCACTCTCTCTCTCTCGCAAGAGCCTCACTCCGAGGTTTTACGCGACGAAAAACGCCGGCACCGAACTGAATCTGCTTGAGATACGCGCCGCGTGTTTGTCATCCCAACTGCGTCGTCGCGGGTTCCACGCGTGATTTGAAATTGTATGTACATACCGGATGATGCTACAGCCACGTGACTGCTACTCGAGGATACGCAAGATCTGCTCGCGTTGTTTAAAATCACGAAAAGATGTTTGTACCTAAAGTGGGATAAATATATATTCGGCCGTTGAAAAAAGAAAAATCGAAGGTTCAAAAAGTGCAGCATAAAGACTTACAGTTCCACGCACAACGACGTGAATGCAATCGAGGTGAATACTTATTTGTGGCTCGTTAATTTTAGCGACAGCCAAAATAGTTCCCGTTATCGATCGTCTATATTCTTATTTCGAAAATAAAATGCTGCAGCGGTAAACGCTGTGCACAGAAATATCTTCGTAAAAATCAGAGTATCATGAAGAAATCAAGAGACGAGAAGTTAGCCTAATTCAATTTACGTTTCAATTTTTAATATCACGTGATCGCCGGCGGGAGCATCTTGAACGTGTCACGTGATTCCCAGCCGACGAACCGAATCTGTCGCGTGCCGGCCGGCAGTCCGTCCGCGGCGACGTTTATTTTTTATGGATTTTGATGCGATTTTCGCGTGTCTATTGCATCGTCTGCATCGTCTGCGTCGTCGGAATCACGCGATTCCACATTCCGGGATTGCCTGGCGTTGAATGTGTTTGTGAATTGCGTTCGTGAACGCGCAATCGTGGACTTCGCTCGTCGTACTAGCTCGCAGCCGCACACAACTTCGAAATGCGCCGCCAGCGAGATGCGAGGTTATGATGCTGCGCTCGAGGATGTACCTTGTCGCACCTGTTCGCTTCTGGATTATCTCGTCATCAGCGGCGGACGACCTTTGCCGATCTTGCGAAAGGTAAAACACTCGAATAGGTAATTAACTTGGATGCGCTAAGGTGAAAAATTTTCTTTTGAATTATTATGCGCATTTTAAAAAATAATTTTCAGAAATAAATATTCTGAAAAAGTTTACATATCGTTTCTTAGAATTTTCCATATATATGTGAATTCTACTCTCTAAATTCTTTGGAGTGGCTTTTCTATAAAGAGTGAAAATTGAGTCAGTCTTGAAATAAACAAGCTTCAGTCTTCAAAGTGAGATTTACTAAAAAAATTATAGAGTGAGATGCTCTAAAATTTCTAAGATTTCTTATTCTGTGTAATTTCTGAAAAACGTTAAACTTTTTCAGATTTTATAAGATTCCATCAAAGTGAGAAATTTTATAAATCTAAAAATAATGTATTTTAATAATGAATTCATAGTATATACATATAAAGAATTCTAGAAAAATTATATGTGTAAACTTTCTCAATACTTCTAAAAAGTATTCCAATTTAAAAAATCTAAGCAAATTTCTAAAGAATTATAATATTATTCAGAAACTCTAAAAAATTCTAAAATTTATATAAAAATTTTTACCATAGCAATTGTGAACATTTTAAATGTTAAGTAAACAATGTTCGAAACTGCAATATAATTTTAATAGCTTTTGACTTCGTTATTAGCATTGACATGTAGAAGTCATTTTGACACTTATCATTTACGATAGGAATACACATATAATGTGTATCATATGAGTATGCATGAAATAAATTTTCTTATCGAGACATAAATAATCGGAATTATATCAATTTATTACAAAAATTACGCCAGCATTGATGCGAGATCTAGAAAAAAGCCGTTGTAAATAGAAAGCATTGTTAATTTTTAAGTGATTACAGCACGATTAACAATTGATAAGATTAGAATTCAAATAGTTTGTAAAAGTAAATAAAAAATTTGAATTAATTTTTTGCAATTTCTTATAACATTTTTTTTTAGTCATTAATCGTTTTGAATACCTACATTTAATAATGATGGTACTTTATACGAAATAATAAACAAGAATCTCTTGACTGAAAATTTACTCTGTCTTTCTCTTATACATATCTGCGATAAAATTTGCGTATCTTTTAACTCTACTATGTACTTGCTGTTGTTTATCACAGATACAGCTGAAGCACTTCATAAAACGAAATGATTTGATGACATTTTACTCAGGGTGGGATTTTGTAATTTTTTCTAGATGGAAACGTAAAAAGTGAACTTTTTTTTATGTATTTATGTATATGTACATATATACATACATAAAAATATTCATTTTTCCGTTCTGTGAAAAAGTTATACAATCAATATCTAGATCACAGCTGGATTCTTTATGACTAAAACTGGCAAGTTCATTCAAAAGTATTTTAATAAACTTCGGCATTCTTTAATACGAGTGAAAATTCGAATGTATTATATTGTTTTGCGGAACACTTTTCACAACACTATATAAACTGAACAAATATTTCAAAGAAGCTACGCGGTTTGCGGGTTATCTCCATGGCTTGATACATTGTTAAGTGCCAACGTTTCGTGAAAATTGCAGATTACATCAGAGCGAGAGATGCAATATTACGTTGCTTCTCGCTCTAATGAGTGAATTGCAATGTTCACGAAACGTTGGCATTTAACAATGTATCAAGCCACGGATATAATCCGCAAATCGTATAGCTTCTTTGAAGAAAATACTCATGGATGGTTCTAAAAGAAGGAATTATAATTAAACAAGAAAATATGTATAATATCGATATTTCTGAAAACGAGTGTCTTGTTTTAGAAGAAAAATGCGCTCATTTAATTTGAAATGAATTTTAACAAAGAAAATTATTTTATTTTTCTGTATGCTCATACTTTCACATTAAAATACGGTGCCGAATATATTCTGCCACGTGGAATACAGACGTGCACTTATATGGATTCTAGTACATATAGACCTGTACGTGGATCAGTTACATTCAGTAACATGGCAAGACTACTTCCCACGTCACATCTCATATCCGAGACTGACTTTTGACGCGTCGTACAAATCTTACAAGCGTCACGGATCAACGTTGGACGGTAATGCAACTCCACGGTAGGGTGAGCCGTAAAGAGATATGTCTGCATCGTAAGGGGAACGAGTCAAGATATCCCTGCATTTCAAGTGGAATAATGATCTAGACGGAAACATTTTAGACTAATTAAAAAACTGCCTGTGAATCGTTGATTTTACAGAGATTTTCCATTTATAAAATATTATTCTGTTCATATTATTCTGTTAATTATTCTGTTCCATGTTCCATTCCAATTAAATAACCAATGAAAAAAAAGTCAGATTTCATGTTGAAAGTATTCTAGTATATCTTCGAGATTTCTTCTTGACTAACGAAAAAAATTCACTTATTTTTCGTGAAATTTCATTTTTAACAAACCAATCTGTTTTTTCTCTCGAAACTCGGTATCACATTGTAAACCGTCAATATGGACCTTTTTTTCCAAGCTACTGCTTCGTGAAATCAAGGTTGATGACCTAGCGGTTGTCTCGAACAACCCTCGAGTTTTGTGCAACACATCTACGAGACATCGTCGAGGCACGAAGAGAACTAGATAAGGGGAGAAGAGGGCGTGTGTTGGGGATGCGGGTGGTTTTGCGGGGGTCGAGACGACGTCGTGGGGTAACTCACGCGTTGACGTTCGCCCGAAATAGAGGGTGGCTTGCGTGGCATCGAAAGAAGAGTGCATGATAGGGTGAAATAGAGAGAGAGAGAGAGAGAGAGAGAAGGGGGGAAATAAAGACAGAAAGAATCGGGATGTTTGGACTGCTTGGGATGCACTATGGTTATGGTTTTGTGACTATTGAACTCTGCAGTGTTTTACAAATCACTAGATTATATAGAACGTCCGACTGTATAATTATTTATATAAACGGGAATTATTTTCTATAATTATATTGATTTTAAATAGAAATTATTTTCAAACAAGAGATATCACAAATGAAGATATTGCGTAATGCAAATAAATGACTTCCATCATTTTCTTATCATATTGCTATTGTGAACTAATTTAATTTTCTACATCTTATTTTAATATGCTAATTATGTAATATATGCAATTTGCAATCGGATAATTTGTAATCTGATCAATTTATATCTTGTCATTCAAATTAAGTATAATTTTACGCTTTTGCAATATGATATTTGATAATATCAATTAATTTAACTAATTAATTTAATGGAAATCTGATGTCTTGTTGAAAGCTCTGAATAGTTCTTCAATTATTCCATCGAATGTTACCTCGACCTGAATTCATATAAAAAAGTTATCAGTGCATGATGAAAACGAAAATTTAAAACTTCATATATACTTTCAGACTTTTTATTTTTAATTGGCACTTTACTTTTTATATTTTTTAATGTTAGGAATTCTAGAATCTTCAGAGATCCTTTTTGGAGAAGATCCAGAACACTATTTTTTTATACTAACATTAAAGAAAATCATTCTAAGAATTATTCTAGAATTGTGCGATTAATTTTCATGCTAAATGCTTGATGAAGGCAAACGAGAGTTGCTTCTTGCAAAGTCGTTGCTTAACATAAGATATTTTGGATAAGTGCGATTGCGATCTGTGTTTTAATGTTGTGGCATGCGTCCCATGTACACTGTGCACGCGCGAAGGTTGGCACGTTCCCAGACCCATCGATGCATTGCCATGGAAACGGCACCGCTGCTGTACGTTACGTGCTATATCGTCACGTTGCGCCGCTTTATAACGGTAAGCTAGTTTCAAGGGCACTGCTCTATCGTGCCTTTAAGGAGTGCAAGGACGATCAATATCCCCTTTGCACCCTTATTTCCATCATTTCCATTAGTCTGCCGAATACCTTCTCGCTTCAGCAATCCACGTACGTGAACGATTACATTACTTACTCCCTCCAAAGTTGATCCAGAAGATTCGTTAAGCAGGGATCCGTCGCATATTCATCTTCTATCTGTGCATTTTTTAAAAGAGAAATGTATAAAAATTATACATTTCTTCATCGCTTTTAAACGTCACGATTATCTGATTTGTGCATGAAAATAAGTTAATGAATTCTATAAATGCAAAAATATTCCATGCCAGCTTAATGTAATGCATTTAATAAAAAAATAATTCGACTACGCTTGACATTTCCTCGCCAGGATTGTGAAGTGAGATTGCGTGCGTGTCTGAAAGCCAATTGTTATCCCTGGAAGTATACATACTCGTTCGAATGACAATGCAGAAAGTGTCGGGGGAGGGTATTTATGCGGCGAAATCGATCGCTTTAAAAGTGGCACGGTTTAGTATGTAGCCCCTTTATATTTCAGGAAGCACGCGGAAGAGGGAGGAATGAGGAGATTCACCCGGTGACCTCGTGCCGCGCACGGTAATGCTACTGGCAAACGGTGCTTCTATACCGACCATCGCCGGCGCTGTCGAGGAGGAGGAGGAGTACGCACGCAGCGAGGCAAACAGCGTGCATTACGATGGATACGTTACTGATCACACCGATCTGGCCTCGGAGGTCGATATCGACGAATCCGAGTACAGACGGGAGTTGCTTAATGACGTGAGTCGTTATCCTGAAATCGCTAAATGCCATGATTGGAAATAAACATTTAGTTATTTGTCAATTTTCTAATTATTTGTCAAATTAATTGTTATTATTCTAATTCACATCATTTATCATAAACAGTCCATTTTATCTTGTTTTTTTTTTTTAATGATTTTATATTAAAATATTGCTAGACAAATTAACTTTGTTCATATGCAAGGTATCTTTTTGATATCAATTTTGAATATGATGACTAACATGAATTTCTATTAAATTACAGAAATGGCGAATGCTCTTCGACAAGGTGTGTATAATTGCATTGCTTTAAGTTTGATGTTTATCTGTTTTTGATGAACTAAATTTCGATTGGCCTCTGTTCCAGTTCGATCCGGAGGGTTTTGGAGAGATACCGCTGGAGGACTTTCTGACAGCCTTGAGAAGCCCCGAATGGAAGGCAGAGATACCGACGAACAAACGTGACATACTTTTAACCAGGGCGAAAGAGTCGCGTGTTGAGGCAGTTACTTTCCAGGAATTCGTCAATGTGGTGAGTTTGTAACTCTATTATTGCATGCGTATGACAATGCAACTTATTTCAGAAATGCGATATACGACATAATTCATATAATGTAAAATATTGCACTTATAATGTAATATTACATTCACGCAAAAACAATAAGATATTTACTAGGGTTTGTATAACCTGAAAAACTTATATTATTAATTAAACCGTTTATTCACATTTTTGTAAAGATTATATTTAAATTCAGAGTTAAAAAAAAGATTTATTTTAAAATCCTTAGAACTGTGAATATTGAATAGTTCGGTATAAAATACATTTATTCTTATTCTAATTTTAAGAGAAAATTTACCTGACGTTATCAAATTATATAGATTTTCATTCATTTTCTATTACTACATTTATTTTATAAAAATTTTAATATTGTTGGATGTCTGATTTGCGCACAGATGGAAAGTTTTCGGTCAAATGTGCTTCGTAAAAGCAGATGGTTCTGCAGTATGCTGTCCGCTCGACTGTGAAACGCTCGCTCGATAGGGAAGAACGACATAAAATCGTTCCTTTAAACATAAAAAAATTTTTTCACGGTTTCCCAGCGCGTTTTTTTCTTAATTTGGTTTAGAGACAGAAAATACAAATTAAATTAATATCGATATCAAACATTGCAATGCAACAGTATCTTATTAACAGGGACAATTTATCTTTCGTTAACTTAACAGAGATCTATTTTGCACTACGTGTTAAATAATAACGATTTTAACAATTTAATTTGTTTACATTTCATTTCTTCGAAAGAGATAATACGCATAGTATAAACAAAATATAACAAAGCAGCAGGAATTTTCTGAAATGTTTAACAAGCATATTTAATTGATATTTAATATATGCACATAAATATATAAATTTTATGGAAATACGTAAAATAAAATAAAATAAACTCCATTTTTATTCATCTTTAAAATTATTGATTGCTAAAGGAAGAAAGTACATTTACCTTGTTTCGAGTAATATCATCTTATGGTCAATATAACTTTATTCTAGATGGAGTCACTTTCAAGGTTTGAAAGAATTTTTATTTCTACGTAAATAGAATATTTTTTTTTTAATCAAACAATCTTTTTATGTATAAAATTAATAATAAAATTTAAATATTTTGCAAAATATCTAATATTTTATATTCTAAATTATTTTGGTATTTCATAGAATATTTATCTTTCCATAATCATACATCAGTCATTTTTGTATAAAATAATAAAAGAAACAATTCATTGTTTAATTCCGCGAATTTTTCTGCAACATATATACACATATTTATTTTTTAAATAATATATCATTTTTTGTATAAATTAATTTTTCCCGTTATTATGCACATAAAAACAAGATATAATTATTTTATAAATGTTAGAAAAAAATATTATAGATGTTTCTGTTGCAATGGTTTTATTTTTTTATTTCTATATATAAATTATATAGGAAAATTGACTATAAATATAGTTTTCTTAAAAAAAGTGAAGATAACGTTTAAGTTTAGGAAATAACTTCAACTATAACAAAGTTGTATTTGAACATGTCCTTTCGAAATAGAACATGATTTGAAGCATTTTTTTTATTAATAAGCACTAATCTCTAAAATATTTGAGAAATCGATGGAATTGTTATGCGGGGATTATCTCACGAATTATCTAGATTGTAGATAATCAGTGCGCGATATAGTTGACACACACACACATGTGCCTCTTTATATTTTCCTCTCTGCTTTGTGCATGCTACTTATACGCATATGTTTCGTTTGAGAATCGAGATGGGAAATTTGCGACACAATATAATCTGCTTAAGAGGCCGCGTCGGAGTTTACATTGGAGCACACTCGATTTCCATCGGTTTCTGCAAAAGCCGGATCGCGATCGTAGAGACGGTCGACGAAGAAGGTTTACGGTAGTTAAATGATGTTATTCTAACCGCGTCGGAATGTCTCATTGTCCGTCTATTTGTCAACCTGAAAAATGTGGGTTTCGGCCCGGATTTTACTGATCCTACCAAACGACAATGACCGCGGGCAAGGAAACGCGACTAGAAACTGACAGATAAATATCGGCACAATGATAATCTCAACGTTTAGAGGCACAGCGCGCCGACGGGTGGGCTTTTGTTCGCGCTTAAACTCGCTGACAAGTTTTTGGTGGTTTTCTACACGAGCTCCCTTTCGCTCGTGATCCCGGGAAGATAAACGGGTCTGACGTTGAGAGGCGGAAAATTGTTCACATATCGAAACGATCCAAAATACGCGAGCTAAACGACGCGTAAGAAGAGTCTCGACGGGACTTGCCAAAATCAACCGTGAGATTTTTTTGTCATTAACTACGCAACAAGAATAATGTCACTGTCCTCTTGTGAATCATCTCTCCGTATAATTTTAATAAGATTGCTAAATGCAATAGCAGGGACTTTCGGTCCATCTTACCGCCTTAACGAACAAATGTGGCATAAGCCGTCTTTTAGAAATTGGCTTGAGGCTATTCTTCCGTAAGAATTTACAAGAAAGCAGTAAGTAGTCTATAGAACTTTTTACGGAATGGACGGTCGGAGATATTCTGTTTGAGAATACTTCTTGTTGCGAAATTAGAAAATACAATGAATTTTGGCTGGCGGTCAGTGATGAAGACTAATATCTCAATTTATTGCGAATGTAAATCTAGAGGTAAGGTTCTCTGTGTGAAAAAAATTAATAGCTAGGTAGACAGTCTAGATCTATCCGACATCGTTATCGCGATTCTTGATGTATTCGATCATTTCAGAAGGGATGTGCTTCTTTCGTGACTCAGAGACTCTTGATTTATGCGACTTGAACAGGCTATCTTTTTAAACTCTTAGTTTTACAACACTTTTTGTTCGTTCGAACATACAAAACAAATATGGCGATTTGAAAACTTCAATTATTAACGCGAAATCTGAATTGATCATTCTTACATTGTTGTTTATATAAATACTATATATTTATTTATATGTAGAAGTTTTATAATCTTAATATCAAAGCTATTGAAGCTTTTCTTGTAACACGAAAATATTTACATCGTAAACCCTTTTATTTACGCGTTCTCACGCCCCATCATTATTATTTATACATATCACGGAATCGAGAGAGAGCCCTTTTTCATCATAGACTAATCCGATTTAGCTAGTTTCCATAGCATACCTGCTTTATATTGACAAAATTCATTTGAGGATTATCGACTGATCCTCGTTTTGTAAATACTTGATCCGAAAAGGAGACCATTGGATTTCTTTCCTCCCTATATGATTTATCTCGGAAGTATTCATAATATTAGTTTACGCCTCTCCAATTTTGACTAAAACATATTTTTGCATACATATACGTAAGTATATAATGAATTAACAGTAAACAAAATTTATTCCGCTAAATTAAATTTAAGAAAAGAAAATTTTTGCAATGAATAATCAAGTTGCTTTATACAATTATCTTTGCCAACGTAGAAAAAATACTATAATAAGATAATTATTGCACTGAGAGCAATTTACTAAATATTTTAAGACAACAATTGAATAATTCTACAATATTTAATAACTTTATTGTCACATTGTTATTTTTATGTCTAATTTTTATGTCTTGATTACATTTTCAAAAGTTACTATCATTTTTTAATAATTCGAAATATAGGTATTATAAATTTAGTATAAGTTTCTTCTTAATCTTTTAAGATTTCAAATTTAAATGCATACTTTGAAGATTCACGTGTTGTCAGCCGCAGAAATCTTTGCTTCATTTTATCACGGGATGTAATATACTATAATAGGATTATACCTGCAGGTGGCTGAAGGCAGTAGCAATTATTCAGGAGCAAGGAATCGCAAGTATTCTCGGTACGCTGCTATAATTTATGGTTGGCGTTGCCAAATGGCGGCAACTAGGATTTCCTCGCATGTACCGCATATTGCATTGTATAGCTTACGTACACTTTATTCTGCACGATCACATAATAATTTCATTTATTATTAATATAGACATGAAAGTTAAAATATCTAAAAATAACGTTTAAAAAAATAACGTTTAAAACAATTTTATATTTTAATAATTACGTTAAAGACAAGCAGGACTCAACATGCAAAAATTATTGAAATTTGAATTTCTGAGGTGTTATATACACTGAAAAAAAGATTGATTGCTGCAACAATTTAGATAGTAAAATATGGCACAGCATTTTTATATGGTTGCAATCAGTTTTTGGTTGTAGCAGCAATTTTTAGTTGCGTTAGTCTACCGAAATTATATATTGACATTGCGGATATATAGGCATAACTAAAAATTTGCTGCTATAACCAAAAACTGATTGCTGCAGCCATATAAAAATGCTATGCCATATTTTAATATCTATAATATATAAATGTTATATATAAATATTCAAAATCATTTGTTAAAAGAAGCTGTAATATTGTATTCTACTGTATGACGAAATATTATACTGTAAGAGACAGATTAAAGATAATTCGATAATAATGATAAATATCTATAAATATTCGTTTGATGTCATTAACTTTTTATCATTATTGATTATCTTTAATCACTATTTACACTACAAAGTTTTCGATTGTTTTATTTTTGGATTCCTTTGTTGAGCCATTTCCACAGCATGTTTGCACGGTTTGTCGCAATCTCTTGATTTTTAACGACCCATACGGTCGATTTCCCAGCGGGCGGCTTGTTCAACACGCGATAAGATCGAATTATCCCGCGGTGCACCCACTGCCCCGTTTCGCCCGTTAAGTGCACGGCCATTTGAACTTTAGCTCGTACTTTGGGTGTGCATACACGAAGGCGGAATTCCTGAGGAGCGAAAGAGAAACACGGCCAATGGAAGGAGGATTCGTGCCGAAGCTGCGATTAGCAATTAGTCCGAACGGAGGTGGTCACTCCATGTTTGCACAGCGCGGAACCGTTAATTAGCGAGAGAGACAGATCGAGAGAGAGAGAGAGAGAGAGAGAGAGAGAGAAAGGTACGGTTAGCGCAGAAATGGATTGGGGTTAGAGTGATAGAGGTAGAGGACGCTCTGTCGGCGCTTAGGTGGCCTTTGCCAGAGTTTCGGCAAGTCGTTGATTCCCGTACGATCGCGGTGGTCCTTCGTCTCTTTCTGTTCCTTTTCTTCCTTTTTTCTTCTCGTGTCTTCTCCAACCCCCTACTCTGTGAGGTAATTTTTTCCTCACTCCCCGCGCGTCACCGCCACCGGCTCGCCGCCCTTTTGCTCTTCCCGGATATCAATTATGTCCCCGTGGGCCGTACGTTGCGACGGTGGACCCACCGGTGTGTGTGTCTCTCACCTCCATGAAGGGGGCCCCGGTGCTCGCCTCGTTATCCCTCGCCGTGGGCGTCGAAATCCCTGTGTAAGGTCTCTCAGGAGCTACAAAGTGCAATTTAAGAAAATCCTCTCCTCTCTCGTCTCTACAGCTCGATCTCGTTACACCCTCCCGTCTACGTTTCTACTTCGCGTTCCCTCGTTCTAGCGATAAATCCCGTAACAGTCGGTATCCTTCAACGCCTTCGACGACTTTCTTTTTTGAGTCGCTCAGCTGTTAATGTAACGAGTAAATTGAAATCTTTGTAACGTGAATTTAAGAAAATATTACGTTTTATATAAAGTACTGTGCAGAATATTCACCAAATTTAATAATATTATAATTCTTTATTTTTTGCATAAAAACAGTATATGGGAGATTATGGCTTCAACGAATTAAATAATTAAACAGTTAAGAATGCCGATAAGAGTCGACACTTTCCTTCATAAAATATACCACTTGTGCAATATTCTCTCGCGTTACGTTATGATCTACGTAACACGAGAACATACTCGTGATATTTTTCGATAGTAGTAGTAAAAGACAGGACTGTCCTTTCGCACGTCTCTTTGTTCCGTTTCTCCGCTATCGTGCAAAAGGACGAAGTATTCCGCGCGAGGCGGACCGACCTACGACCCCATTATACATGGGGACCTCAGACGGGACGCGTGATTCATAATATTAGATTTGAGTCGAGACCGAATAATGTAAACGCCACGTAGCAGAGAGGGCCTTATATACATGAGTGTCCTGTTGGAATAAGCGCAAGGGGCGTCACGTTGGCGGCGAATGCAACAACGTTGTGGACGACGCCAACGAAGACGACGACGACGCCATCAGGAACCCCGCAGCCACCCACACCCACGTCGGCCCCTTAAATCTCCATTCTCAGGCGCGCCTCGATCCCTTTGAGCCTCCTCTATGCCCTCTGACAACGACCCCGGGATCCTTCGTTCTGCACACATGTAAATACGTTCTATCTGAAGGTAATTTAAGCGACGACTATCTTTCGTTATTCTTACATCTGTGTGCATTCTAAATATATATGAAGACGTTGCATTATTAAACCTTTGAAAAGTACGTTCTTTTATTAAAAACGTAATCAGCTTTGAGTTTCTTTTTCTCTGGACTATTCGCGCAAAGTTATCCATCTCAATTATATACTCCCATTTTCAGTAAGTTTCATCGTTAGATTATCGCGTTTTAAATTTTGGATCAAAAGATATATCCGGTGGACACAAACTAACATTACCTCAATGTTATAATTTTTCACTCAATAAATGTATAATAATATAACACACTGTAATATAGCACACAAAAAAAAGACTATTCTTAAATCAACCATGATATATTCGTATATAAGCAAAAACATTGTAATCTTGCTTTAAAAATTTTAGTCTTGAATTTGTACTCTGATATAAGATTTTTAATTGAGCAAGTCTTGAATTAAGTGCAAAATAGTACTTGCACCAAAACAAATTTAATCAAATCAAGATTGATATCTCTGAAGCAAGATTATAATATTTTTGCTTATATATTATATATTATAGTATATTATGATTGAGTTAAGAATCGTCTCTTTTTTCTGTGCAATTATAACACATTATTGAGTAGAAAATGATGACATAATGATGTATAACTTTTATTGTTAGTTTGTATTCTGCGGGTAACTATTATATACATATCAGAAAAAGTCACGTATAAAATATGTTTAAATATATTTCTTTTAAAGTTTAAATACTTTTACGTAAATCTCTTATTCGTTATTCTCACGAGAAGGAGTAACGGCAAACTCATTAACTTCGCCGTTAAATTCACAAGCGTGAAGTCTCACACATTGCGTCCGGGATGATATCCGTCGTCATTGTTACGATTATAAAGGTAGATTTGTCACTCGAAGCTAATTGTCCGGTAGAGAGTCTCATAGTTACTCGGCTAGCGTGTATTAGTGCATCAGAGCGGTAACGACAAGATTCCCCTATTAGAGGCAATTGGCTCACACCGTTCCGTTAAAAGCATTCTTAAATATGCGAGCTTATCTATGCGGATCGAAGACGCATGGTTAACGACTCCGTTCACATACCTTCCCTCCTCTGGCATACGAGAACGATCGACACAATGTCGTTACAGGCTTCCAGGCGACGGTATCCCGTCCTGAGAACATTCGTTTCGTACGTAGCCACGGCGTAACATCGTCAAGGATCGTGGAATTAAGAGGAGATGTATCCTCCGCCGTCATTACGTCTCCTCGTTGGCGCGTTATCGAGTCGCCTGATCTCGCTCGACCACACTTCATCCCGCTCGACCTAAAAGTCTAAACGGCTTCTAATTAGGGGGACAGTCGAAACAAAACATGCCCAATCTCGGCAACACTTGAGATAAGTTACACGGGTCCGACGAGTCGCATACCACCTCGAGTACGACGACGGGCGAGCTACGATTTCCCCGCTTGCTTTTTTTTGCGGTCCGGTTGATATCGATTTTGTTGTGCCACATCGTTGTCTGATATTCCGTGACGCGTTTTTTATTTAACGAAAATATTGCTCCATCTCGTCTCTTCACGCGTTCTTTCGTCTCACAATTTATACGTTGCCGCTCATATCGTATATACTCGGAGAAGGAATTTCTTAGCTTTAATTACGCGCTTCGTACTTGATGGATTGAAGCCAAGTTTGCTCGTTGGGAATTATTATTCTTCGTGTACCGGAGTTCGTCGATATTTCTACGTGTGCAGAACGTATTGTGCACGGTGGATTAATTAGCGCTTCTCGGAAGAGTATTTTACGACTGACAAGCCAGACGTGCGCCGCTGGCATATTATCTGTCTCTTGATCCCGCAACACGATGCTTCTCGAGAAATAATTTGCAAGGTAGACAAGTCGCTTGCTTAATTATTATCGCATGTATCGGCCACTTGCCTTGTGCGCTGCCAACCAAGATAAATCGAGGGTATTCGCCGCTTCGAGATCTTTTTATTTTTTTTTAGAGACTCATCGTTTATACGATAGCGAGAATGTAGATAAAAGGATTTATTTGCAATCCAAATATCTAAATATTCCATTTGGAGTAGATTCTTGTGAACCAATTAGTCTGCAGTATCAAACGTTACATTCAATAATAAAAATATATCATTATTAGAATTTATAATTAATAAACTAGCAATACCACACCATATGAAAGGTCTATATATTTCTAAAATTTTATTAATGTAAATAAATGATGTAAATAATCAAAATGATGTACCTAATCAATTTATTTCTTGAAATTGGGAATTAATTTTTATATACACATACGTTGTAATTTCACAGGAAATAATTTCTCCCAATAATATCAAACAGTTTCTGGCTATATAGTTGCTGGATATATAGTTGCTGTTAATAAAGAATTATATTGTAATTAATCCACATGGTATGATATTGAGTTTGCGTCTCAATCACAAATTTTTTACTTCAAAAGATGAATGCTTGACATTCTAGGGCGTGCTGCCACCTGTTGGGTGGTTGTAGATAGTCGAGGATTGCACGGTGTCGCCAACTGACGAAGGGTAGGAAAGATCACTTGAGATGTAGGTTCCCTTTTTTCACGGCTTTTCGTTCAACCCCGATCTTACGGACTTCACCTCCTCGTACAGGATGCCACAGGTGCTTCACTGCTACAACCAGTAAACTTTTTCATATTCCGGATTACGAGTTCGTCTCGCTTTGTAGTTACTTACACTGCTGGAAAAGTAAATAAATTTAAAGTTCTCGGATTTATTCAAAATCTCGCGTTTCTTTCATATGTAAAAATCAATAATTTACCACTATTACTGTAACTGTGTTATATTATTTATAAATTGTATATAATTATATTCAAACGATTTGTTAACATTCCGAAATAATTCAATTATGCACATTGCACTTTTAGAAGAATTACAATCAGTCGCGTAATACTTTCTGTCGCACCTGTTGCATTTTATCGAACATCGTCCTTCAATTACGATAATCGTCCATCACAGCAAAACGGGTCTCAGCATAAAAATCATTTAATTATTTATCCGAAACAGTCTATTCTCGCAATATTAATTATTATCTTTGAGATGTGTGTGACGAACTGTTGACATTCCACGATTAATGGACGATGAATACACCGCGCGGTGGATTTCCAGCAATGACTTAACAATGCGTAGCTGGATATTTCATCATTCCTTACATTCACGCGTTCTGTCCGAAGGCTTCGGTGATCAATTATTTTGTTCGGTCGCTCGATAATAGCAGGTCGTAATATGGTCCATCGGCAGAACTGAACGTAGCCATCTGTTGTCGGTATGGCTGCGACAAAACAAACAGCTTGCCAATTACTGAACCGAGCTGATTTCGGTGCCGCTCGACATAATTTGGAGGCCGCCGTGGAGGACAAAGGCGGCTCGTTTCCACCACGCCCACCATCGTTAAGCTCCACAACGAGTAGCCACCACTACGATCTACCACTACTACTATCACCTACCGTAGTCGCACCTTCGTTGCACCCTTCTCACTTGGTATCTCTATTTATGTTGCACAAGCCGCAGCTTCTCCCGCGCCGGCTGTCCTTTTGTACCGCTGGACAACGACAGGGGCTGCACCATTCGAGATCCGAAACAATGTCCGGGTAGTTTCGATAGCAGGAACAAAATATGACGTTCCTTCATGGAAGTTAAACTTACAAGTTATCTTGATGTATCTAAAGAATTTAATTTTTTTTAACTATCATTTATAATTGAAAACTTTGAATAAATATGATATAACCAAAACTTAAAATTGACTTATTAAATTCGTCGATTATAATTATCTATTAATTATTAAAATAATTTAAACCGTAAAATTGTACCTTAATCGTTAAATTGTTTTTTTTACGTAATTTCTTTCGTGAATAATTTGTTTCTGACTTTAATATATATAGATTTAAAATTTAGATTTTTAAATTTATAAAAGCTTTAATGTCATTTATATAATTTTTTTTGTCGAGAATCATTTCTCACTTTTATATATTTAAAATTTAATCCTTATTCATCGTTAATCATATGTTCAGAAATGAAACATATAAGAGACGCGTATATGCATGTGACAGAGAAAAATGAAAAAAATTCATATTATTGTCGAAAGAAAAATGTACTGCAATCCTTTTCGTATTTTTCTATAAATCACACAATCGTTATGCCCGCTCACGTAGTTGTACGACCCAAGTTTTATTCTTGTCGTCACGATTCTAGAATTCTCTTCCTTTCATAGAAATTTTCCAACCTCACTAAAACCCATCACGTTAAACTATTACATTAATCGAAACTATTATATAAATATTTTGCTACAAGCAATTGTTATTTATTCTGTCAGTACCTAACTATGCCTAGCGGCAAAGTCTATGATTTTAATTTAACATTATAGATATACTCCATCTGTTTATTTTTCGAAAACAATAAATATTCGTATTCATTTTCGACGTTCGGGGAAACTTTGTTTTATGGATTTAAGAGAAACTTCATTTTGATGCGTCAAAGCTTTCTAATCCTCTTTACCTTTCGGTTAAGGTGCAAATTTTGGTAAAACGCATTCTTCGCGAAACGATTGCACGTTAAATAAGCAAGATTTAGAGCCCATGGCAAAGGCATAGCAGAAGCGACGGCAGCCACCCGTCGTGCGCTCTTCGGATGCCGACAATCATTGTCACGCTGTTAAAGTAGCCTTATGTATATAGTAACGCGTTGTTGCCTTATGGCTACAGAATCAGTTTAACTTATTCCGAATCACGAATCTGCCATTGTGGCTCCACAGGCGAGATCGGACTAACCAGCGGCACGATCGCATCTTTTGCGGGGGTTTATATTGTAAATTTATGTTTTTTACGACATATATACCCCGAATCGGACATCGCGGGCGGTAGAATCGCAGGTATTGAAAGCGCTGTATGTACGTGCTCGATAGGTGCCGATCTCCTCGCTCGATTGGGATCTCGTCTTGTCTCGGGATCGTTTGCGGCTCCTTGCAAGTCTGTGGATAAAGCGGCGAGGAGCGTGTACAAGGCAAGGGAACGGCGGTGCACCCAGGTACACCTGAGTGACGGATCGGGGGAACATGTGGGACGACCGCGTAAACCGTAGATGACGATTGGGAGAGGGCAGGCAGCGGTTATGTGTAAGCGGACGGGTGGGTGGTTCGGGTCGACGCGAGTAAGGGCGACGAGGAAGTCGTGAGAATTGCCAGAATGCCGTGCGTGCCCGTCGCACACTCCTGAGGATTACTCGGGATACAAGCGCCGCGGGGAATCCGCAATCCATATAACCCCGCTTGCCGCTCCGTATCGGTGGTGCATCCAGAAGCGTGACCATGTACCTGCTGATGCTCATCAGGACTTGCGTGCCCTTCGCTCGTTTATATTTCACTCAGAGACATCGTGCCGGTCTTAACTCGATTCTTTACGACCTGCACCGGAATGTTTTCTCTCTCGCGACGTAGCTAATTTATACTTCGACCGGCAACGTCTTATCAATTATCGATTGCAACCGTGCGAGACGCGTGACCGGAACATTTGTCTTAATTATTCTTTCTTGTCGTATTCAGTGTTTTTTTTTTATTATTTATATGGATTAAAATGGACGTCTAAACTATTCAATTAAACATACATCATATAGTAGATACTTATAATAATTCACTCTCTACTGACGGTGGATTTTCAGAATGTATTCAGATCAGAAAGGGATGGGATCGAATCCGGATTCGGTTTTCTTCATGTAATCAATATAAACTGAGTAAAGAAATAAATAATGACACATGAAACTTCTTCCTCTGTTTATTTATTGCTGAAAAAAATGCAATAAAGTTATTAACAGACTTTAAATAATTGGAATAAACTCTTTGCCTGACAAAACCATGGGTCACGTCCGACTCCCGTTTTGCTATTAAAGGCTAGGGCTAATGATTAATTATCACAATAATTAATTTAGTTCTTAATAAATGCAAGAAAAAATAAAATCAGACTCTTTGGTTTACATTATCATCTTTTCTTTCGGGAATTAAATGCTTTTATGCTCACCACTGGAGGTACTTACAGATATAGAAGGAAGTCGATTCGGGGCAATCATCGTAGCTACCGCGCTCCAATTATCCGCAGTTTCGTACGGACATGTATAACTCAGTTTTACACACATACAGACCGTTTTTACTTGCGCGAGTGTTACGATCGAGGAACGTTCAAGGCAGATTTTCGCATTTACAGCGAACTCACCGCGAGTTGTTTCGCGACACGAATCGATCAGCGACCAATTATCGTTCGGACGAGTGGGCACTTACTGCCGCCTCGTTAACCTGTAATCATCGGCGAAGCGGTAAAAGTTTTCATTGCTATTAAAATCGTCCCTTCTTCTCTGACTTCCGTTAATTCAATTGTACTTTTTCTCTCACTTCATTTTACGATTAATTATTTCATTTCGTTCTTTTCATGCCCAAATTTTTTTAGCGGTTTATTTTGAGGAAAAACAATTCGTAGAATTATTAAATTTTATAGATTTAATCGTGCATCCACATTTTGTACAAATAAATATAGCCTTGATAATTAATCTTGAAATAATTTAACGATTATTTCCTCTCTCTCTCGTAAGTTTCTTTTATATTTTACAAATAAAAGTATTTCCCGCACATATAGCGTTAAGAATTGTCTGAAATCGACATATGTGTCGATCACCAGGCAAATGTGGTGTCTTCCTGTTTTGTCGTGCCTTTGGCAGCCACAAAACCGTTTGTGTCCCCGCGGATAAAGTCGCGCGTGCACACGAAGTGGCCGGAAAATAGCACGAGTGTGGTGGTTTACAAACCGCTCTCCCTCGTTCACCCCCTACCTTTTCTTACCTCCCGCTCCCATTCTCTCCAAGGAAATTGGCAGCTAGGTCGAAACCCTTTTGTCGTCGACGCGCTGCATGCACGACGGAGTAAACAGCTGCGAATGCTATTTCAATAACGGCTAAGAGTCCAGATAGAATTTTGGCGCTGGCCTGCATTCGAGCACACGTCCTTTGATCGGACGGCCGGTGTCCCCGAAAATGTAGTCCCCGCGGCGAGATAAGCTCCACGGCTTTCTCTACACTCTTACCTCGCCGTCTATCTGCACAAAATATTTTCTATCCGTTTCACAATAGTCGTATTATTTAGCTCACGTTAATCAGAAGAATTGAAGTATCGAATTATACTATTATAGAAAAATCTAACCAATTGTCTGAATTGTTTTTACATTTTTTTTGGCGCATGAAAAAATAATTTTTAAAACCAAGCAACGTTGAAAGCAACGTTCGAACAAAGGCCGCTTAAAGTAATCCTTAAATAATAGTCAATTCCGTACTGTTTCAATCGCACGACGTTCGAATATCTCGAATATCCGCGTGACATATTGCGAGCTAAAAAAAAAAATGTCAAATTTAAAGCGTTAATGCTTTTCCGAATTTAATGAATATATCGGCCACGCTAGCATGGGTCTTTTTTCATGCGATCGTCGTTTATTACAGGCGGCTTTATATCGGTCGCTTTCATGCGCGTCTGAACGCGATGCCGCGCGTACGTATCACGCGGATCGGGAAACCGACGAAAAACGATGAAAGCCTATGAAAGCGAACATTGTGGGTGGTTTCATGAGAGGGTCGGGAGATGGGTGAGAGCATGCGGGCGACGTGGCAAGGGGACGGGAATCCCATCTGTCGGCATTTTTGCGCCGACATTGTGCGCCTGTTTATATCGACACCATACGAGATAGAGAGAAAGGGGCAGATAAAGGCAGGATGGAGAAGAGAGAGAGAGAGAGAGAGAGAGAGAGAGAGAGAGAGAGAGAAAGAGAGAGAACGTCTCGCTTTATTGCCGTATTGGCATATTGCCGCGGATCCGCCAACGTGCTCTTTTTTTTTTTCATCTTTTTTTCATCTTTTTTTCATCTTCGCTGCACGCCACGAGAACGGCTGTACAACTCCACGGTGTGTATCGGACACACACCGTCGACGGCTGGCGGCGTCTCCTCTCTGCACGCCGCGAATTTCGCCCGTTTCCATGGGACGACCAGTCACGACGCTGCCCGTGCCGTCGTAAATTTCAAACTGACGGACGATAGCCGAAGCGTATCGGAATATCGACGCGAAGTTACTCCTTTTTCTCGTGGTCCCGCCGCGTGCGTCCGTCGACTCGATGTCGTCGAGAATCATATCCTGTATCCTTTCCTTCGTTCTTTTGCTTTCGTTTACGGAAAATGTGAGATTTCAGCTCCTAACGTGAAATAATTTAATAGTAGTGCATACAACGAATAAATACGAAAAATAGATTTTAATGCCATTACTCTGCATGATAGGGGTTAAGCACTGCTTTTACTTTTATTTGTCACAATCTATTTGATATCTCTCTAAATCTTTCGGAGTGAAAATTGTGCCAGTCTTGAAAAAAAGAGTGAAAATTTTCCACTTTCGAACAAAGAGTGGCAAATTTTCACTCTTTTGAAGTGAGACCCCTCCCCTTTTTTAGAGTGAGATTTTATTCTTTGCAGTGGCATAAAATCTCCAATATAACTTTTCTTACTTTTTTCTTATTAATCTTTTTAATTACACTCATCATTTTAACTAATTCTTTTAACATTAGATCTACAATTATTTTATTAATATTTTACTCTTTATTAATCTTCACTATAATATCATTCTGATCAAAAAACTATCTATACTCAATTATTATATTCCTAACATTAATTAGAGGACTACTTATTATTTTTTTATATTTAACTAGACTAATTTCTAATATAAAAAATAATTATTATACTAAACCCTTACTCATACTAACATTTATAATAAATACATCTATACTTATTACAATAATAAAAACCTCCTTTAAATCTTCTACTCTTTTCTTCACGCCTAACTTTCATCTATCTTTCATAAACTCCAATATCATTCAAATAAATTTTTTTATTAATACAAATAAAAGAATATTTGAAAATATTTTTAATATTTATGTATAATTATATCATCCTTCTTTATATTCTATTGCTTCTTGTAGCTATATTTACAATTGTTAAAATCTGTTTAATTAAATCCTCCTCATTATGAAAAATCAATTAAAAACTTTCCTTCTTACTATTGTTTGTCACTGAAAATAAACTTCAGAAGAGTGAAATCTTACTCCAAAACAATAAAATCTTACTTCTATATATTAAGAGTGAAAATTTGCCGCTCTTTTGTTCACGAGTGCAAATATTTTCATTCTTTTTTTTCAAGACTGGTTCAATTTTCAGTATTTTGGAGTGAGATCTCATTCCAAAAGATTTAAAGAGATTACATATAAATGTAGTATTTTCTATGTATAATATATATACATAATATTAAGACATTTTTATAATATTTAAAAGTGTTTGAGCTCTTTGTTGATAAAATATTAATTAAGATAAGTTGAAATAGATTTATCATAAGATTGTTTCAATAATAGATGCATAGGAATTAATTAGAATTAAAAAATTATTAATTGCTGATAAAATAAATACAAGTTAATTAACAAAAAAACATCAAACGTTTCAGTTTGCTGCACACACATTTTTCAATAATATTAAGTAATAAATTATAATAGAAAACTGCAATAACGAGAAAATATAACACATCTTGTTAAGAGTCAGAATTTCAAAACCTAATTAAATCATTATAAGTAAGTAACAATAAAATAATTGGTTACATTGAGAATTCTGCAGATTGAAAAAGTAGGAAATGAAATAGAAAATCACGGAGAAAATGTATTTCGCATATACGGTTACATTTACATGCGGTTCTCTCTGCCCGTATATAAACGGACTGAATGATCGATTTATTTGCTGTTTGTCTCTGTCTGTGTCGAGTGACACTGGATGACAGCGGAATGGGCACACTCGATAAAGCTATCTATGTAGACGCCAGTTCTCCTCGTCGTGAGAGACAACACGCGAAGATTAATTTCCTTTCGGAACTTTCACCTCACCTGTATCGATAACTTGACATATAGTTTCACGTCGTTGACTATCGCAACGACCGAAATTTCAAATATCTCTGAAAAATGGTAGACATGCAGAATGATATTAATACATGCGTATACCTTTAACACTAAATTAAATCAATAGATTAAATAATAACTTGCATAAAACAAGTTATTTGCAATTAATATTTTTGTTATCATAATAATATTTTTGTTATCTAATAAAATACAGATTTATTTAAAATAATAATTCAGGAAATCACGATTCTCTCTCTCTCTCTCTCTCTCTCTCTCTGTGTGCGCGCGCGCGTGTGTGCGTGTGCGTGTGCGTGTGCGTGTGCGTGCGTGTGTGTGTGTGTGTGTGTGTGTGTGTGTGTGTGTGTGTGTGTGTGTGTGTGTGTGTGTGTGTGATTCAAAAATTCACGTAGATATAAAATTCCAATTAAAATAATTGCTCTATTCAAATTGCGATTAAACGTTAAATCATATAAAGTCAATTTATTTGTGAAATGGAAAGATTCAATTGTTTCATAAATATTGTTTTTACGAGCAAGCTTTACAGAAACTTTCCCTATAATATTTTTTTTATTTCATATTGTAATATCATTCCGATAAGAACTATATTGAATGGAAAAGGGCGTCACATTTTTTTAGATCTCATCTGATCAACCATTGTGGCTGTTAGGAGCGACGCTGGTTTTTATGTAAGTTTTTACTCACAGTTGTATGAAGCGCTGGCTGCTGCTCGTAACCCTTACGAGTCCAGGTGGGCTCGTGCTTGTTGGTAACAAGATACGGGGGTGGTTGGAAGTGTGCAGAGGAAAACGGCGATGGGGAAGCACGAGGAGGTCGGTAGACGGAAGAAAAATGCAATGGTTAGAGGGAAAGAGTGGATATCGTAGCCCGGCTATACGCAACCTGCTTTCAGTTTGGCACTGATGCCCAGCTGCTCCTCTCGTTTTAGCTCCGGGCAAAGGATAGTGAAGTTCGCACTTAGCATTTACGAGTGGAAAAAAAGTCTTCCACAAGGACGTCTGTCCCGAAGGACGGGAGAAGAATAGATACCTTCTTCCGTAATCCGGCACAATGCGGAAAATGCGTATTGATATACGATTTTGTTGAATACGTCGCACAATTACATCGTCAGAGGGCAAATTAATTAATGATACGTCATTAAAGTCATTAAATTATTAACAAAAATATAGTCGAAATTTCTAAAGCTCTCTATAGATCAAACAATAATAGGTAATTATATATTAATCGATATATTATATGTATAATATTAATATTCTATATGTAATATTTAGTAGAGATTTTATGTGTTTGTGGACACGCAATATCCCGCGTAGCCATCTATGTATATTACGTAAACAAATTTATTTTCGTTATTTTTGAATGTTATTCACTTGAAACGCACAAATCTTTGAGATATAGTTACGGTGATCATATTTTCTTAGAGGAAATAAAAGGCCAAGCTAAACATTTTATTCCTAAATAAATTCAAATTGGTTTGTGACTGTCAGAAATGTGCGCGTTAATTTTTGACATTTTCTTGCGTATAACATATCTGAAATAATTCTGACAAGTAAAGTTCAAATTATCATAACATTAAAATAATATCAAATTAGCTGTAAATTTGATTAATAAAAATCACTCATGATTCAATCAATCATGATTCATTTTGATGTCATTTTGACGTTATTGTGACTTTATTGTTGTAATATATTTGAGCTAATATTATCCTTGCGTAGAATTAAATGTGTCGGTTGTTTCTATAAACATTCATTAGACGACATTGGGACGCTAATTAGAAAGGAATTTTTCTAATATTATTGATATTGAGAATATTAGTAATATTATTACAATAAAGAACAAAATTGAGTTTTGAAAAAATAAATAAATCTGAAGGATAGCTGAAATAAAAGACTGTTCTTTACAGTAAAGAACGTCACTTTATAGTGCGCATCTACAAATATATTTACATTTTGCTCCTTTAAGATAATGTTTGCATTATTAAATGTATCAGTGCATACCACATCCGCGTAAACCGCCAATAATGCTTGCATCCTCGAGATTCCCTACCGTTTCGAAGGAGTAATAATTACACTAGAGATTTATTGAATAGACCTTCCGTAGCGAGGCAATCGAGCGAACGCGAGAGAGAAGAGTACACGATAAACAAGCTCGGCATACTCCTTTGTCTCTCGTTGAGACGAGAGATGAGAGACGAGATCGGCGTTATCGTATCTCGTCTCGTCTAGTCGAGATAGTAGATTGCGCGCTCGTTTTGCTCGAATCACCCCGTAGACGAAACTCTGGAGTTCAGCTCCATCGAATAAAGCGCCGAACAAATAATGCGGCTCCCCCCTCAGATGTTTCCGGTCTCTTATTTCACCGGATAGCCATCCGAACACGTGCCCCGTTTCCTCCTTCTGCTTCTCCTCCTTTTTCCTTTTCTTCTTCCGCAAGAAGGAGAAGGAGAGGGGATGAAGGATCGGTAGTAGTGAGAGCTCACCACTTCTCGTTCTCTTCTGTTACTACCTCATTGCATTCAATAATTTGATCGCAAATCAACTGTAAGCGAGGGTTGATACGCGGCGTTTTCGCCGAAAGATTTCCGTACGGCTGATCAGACACCCGTTAAATTCAATATCGCGAGCTTTTGTAACGCGTCAATTGCAGCGCGCCTTACTTCGATGATTGATTCCGTGTTATTTCTCCCTAAGTGTGAGGGATTCAATATGAGTGTAATATCGGGGCAATTCTATTTTAAGAATAATATTTATAATAAAACATCATGAAGATAATCTTACTATTGAAGACAATTTTCTGTATTCTATATATCATAATTATAAACCAGATTCGCAAATAAAAGATTAGTCATACAAATATTTATAAATATTAATAAATCGTAGCTGTAAATTGTGTGCGATTCATTTAATGACGTATCACAAGTCTTTGTAAAAAATGATCGGAATTAGAAATTTATACTGTTCGTATAAAAATGAATGTTACATACGTATGAAACAGTTTAATGAAATTCAATGTTCAACAATACAATTTTATAATATAAATGAACATTTTTTTCATTTTATCTGAATTATTAAAAAAAAAATATGTCTACTTCTTACTGAAATAATTTTTAATCCAGGTTCTAAAAATCCAGGTTCGTCAAATTATTATTTTCAAGTACAACGTACAGAAATCTGTAATTTTTAAATAATGTTTTCATTTTGTTAAAAAATATGTGTAATACATCCATAAAACTCAATGTACTCTATAATTATTCTCACATCAAGTACCGTTACGTCTTAATAGGCCCGTTCTTTTTGGCTGAACTTTTGCACCCGTTCATCTCTCTTTCTCTTCTTTCCTCCTGGAGAGAAAAGGAAAGATGAACTGGCGCAAAAGTTCAGCTAAAAAGAACAGGCCTAACAATAAGCATCAACGAAGTACCAACGTACGCTTTGTGTATACATAGTATACATTTCCAAATTTCCGTACAACGTTTTATCGCAAGCTGCGACGAACTCTTCTTTCCGCACGAGATGTATCAGTTGCGTCGCGTTGCAACCGTGTTTGCACACAGCATCCTGCGTACATACGTTGTGCGCCTATGCACACCCACGATTCGGGCCCACCTGGAGGATGTCGTCGCGTGCCATTAAGGGTCCCGTTGGCAAACGTTTAATGACGATATGCCCCGAGCACGTGTCAGGACGTCCTCCCAGCAATAAAGGCCCTCTTAGACTTCATCCTCTCTCTTTCTCTTCGCCCGAACCACTCGATCCTTCCTCTCCACGTACGGTCTTCGGCAAAGCAACAGCACGGCCTGCGAGCCGCGAGCAGTGAGTTTCTCTCCATTTCTCTCTCTTTCTTCTCTCTCTCTCTCTCTCTCTCTCTCTCTCTCTCTCTCTCTCTCTCTCTGTCTTTCCCTTCGCCTCGCTCAAGGCTCGCAGGAGTGGTTTGCGTTTCCTGCGCGGCACGCGACTCCGAAGTCCAGCTGCTTCCTGTCTACCACACTTCTCGCTTACCCACCTCCTCTTTCCGTTCCGCCGACCCACGCATTATCGTACCTCGCCGTCTGACTGTCCCCCGTGATCCCGTTCGTTCGTGGCCCCGCGTTTCCACAGCGAGCTATTGTGTTCGAGGGAGATCGCCTTTCATCGTTCCGTCACGATATTTCGAATTTGCATAGTTGAAAGCAGGGTAAATGACAAACGTGTCAAAAGGAATGGCAAATTTTCTTATTATAAAGACGTTATTTAATTTTCATAAGGGACATTTAATTGCTGATGAAAATTTAGGAATAACCTAAATTAAATATTTCTTGAGATATTGATTTATGCTAAATTAAATTATTTAAAACAATTTTAATTTAAAGGCTAACTCTTTAATTTTAGATTAAGCTAAATTAATCAGTTAAACTAATACATGTTTTAAATGAGATTTAAAAGAGAAGATATGATTATTCAGAATTAATGGAGATGCAAAATAGATGTTATCGTAGAGAGAGAGAGAGAGAGAGAGAGAGAGAGAGAGAGAATAGATAAAATATTTGCTTTGAAGGTACAGGAGATTGTACGAATCGTTGTTGTACGTTGAGCAAGAAATTAAAGTAATTATTTCATTTGTATCGCTAATCACACGCGAGCGACGATAGTCGTTTAAATAACACCGTGTTTGCCCGTTCGAATGTAATTAATTAAACGAATGCGGTTTAATTGACTTTGTTTGCGATCCGATCGGATTTTCCGCCAGCATAAAATCGCACGTTGCGCCGCGACTGCGTGTGCACGTCGCGAATGCATTCTACACGCATCGTCCTTCTGCTTTCCGCCTATCTTCCTCTCACCTGTGCCTCGCGACAAGTCGCGCAGACGCGACTACAAACGATATCGATTGCTGTAATTAACCGGCCGCAACAGGCACACGGTATGACGTTGCGCGAATGCGTGCACGCGTGCGTGCATGCATGCATGCATGCTCGCTCGTTGCGTGCATTCATCAATGACTTGGTACAATGAAACCGTATCCCGCGCTCTCCGCAGTAGAAAACGTTTTTAACATTATCGTGCAACTTTTACGCACTGTCGATATGAAATCATTTCTTGTATGTTAACCCGAGTCGGACCTCTATTCCTACTTTCAATCTTTTTCAACCTCAATTAAACCTTATAAATCTGTTTTGCCATTTAAACAACCAAGTAGGACCTCTTTTAAGATTACTTAATCCACAGCTTTAGAAAACTTCTCTTGAGCCTAGAAAATAGAAAATTTTCCAATAACTGCCTAATTTACAGCTTAATGTAAGAGCTCAATTCATTAGATTATAAAACTTATTATAAATCTTCAGAGTTTACATACACCCTAATTATAAATCTTTAGAGTCTACATACGTCCTACATCTGAGGTTCAAAGTAGAAGCAAAATTTCAAACTCGGTCTGCTAACGTAAAATATACTTATTTACTTAAAATAAAATTCAATTCTGTAATTAAAATTAAAATAAGATATTACGATAAAAATCTATATCTAAATAAATAAATTCAAATAAAATTTGATCTAAAATGAAAATAAGAATAAAAATAAAAAGAAGATTAAAAGAAGATTCCAATAGAAAATCTGTACCTGTAAATAAATAGATAATTAATATCTGTAATAATATCGTTAAGTGTAAATATTTTTGCTCTTATCGTCCAGAGATTATTTACTCACAAATTTGAGGTATTGCAATATTCTTCGCTGTTAAATATTTCAGGATCATGCGCTAATAATAGCAGATGGAAGATATATCGATAGACACGTTGGTCTGCCGCGGAATTAATTTCCGCGCGGATAATTCAACGTGGAATTTTTCGGTATTATCGGCATCCCTCGCGCCTCTGGCTTCCATCGTTCTCCCCATCTTTATCGGATTTCGATCAGATGAGAACGCAGATCTGACGAAGGAAGGAGGGGACGAGGGAAAACAATTTGCTCACCACGTGATAGTAAACTACCTCTTAGGATCATCCGATAAACGCTTGATTCCTGCGCTTTCGTTTGCGTAAATCGATCACACCGTGTATGTTTTTGGGTGCTATATTCGGTCGCGCTTGTTTTGTGTACGTATATATGTGGTTCGCGGCCAGGCTTTTTTTTTTTTTTTTTTCACGTTCGGTCGCCCATGTGGCCCGAGCCGCGAAGAGGTGAAGCGCGTGCCAGCAGGGCGCGGGAAAACGATTAGTTTTTAATTTGGTCCGGGCCGATTCGATCGCGTGAAATTGCGGCCGGGAGGCTCGTGCGTTCGTTCTCGCTTTGGATTTTTCGGCAGCTCGGGGAACGTCCTCTCTCTTTCGGCCGCCTCCTCTCCTTTTTTCTCTCCGTTTTTTTTTTTGCAAGGGCGTTTCGCTTCACGTCCAACGTCTGCCTGCACCATTGGGAGCCGGTCGATCAGAATCGGAATTGTTTTTGACCGCAACTCGATCAAGAAATGCTCAAGCTCTACCCTTTCGTCCTAAATTTCCTGTTTTAGAAGCCATTTTTCTCCGAACGCGCGTGGCTGCGAGCCTCACATTGCTCTCTACGAGCTTTCTGTATTTTCCAATAAATTTGTATTTTGCGAAATTCCACGCTTCGATCGATAATAAAAGCGAGCGATCCAGCGGACTGTTTATGGTTACAGCGGATTTGTAGCTTTCGATAATTTGATTTACAGTCGTTTCCTGGCGGAACCATTTTATTCATGCAAATATCACGTTATAATATGTATGCTGGTTTTGATTTACATATGATACGCGACATATTTTGTTAACTATGTCTCCCAATAGCATGTTTAGTTATTATTTTCATATATATTTTACCGCAAATAACGATGTCTCTTTTAACTTGATTTAACAGGATTACTAAAAATCCACACGTTAATGTGCACGGAAAGAGAAGTTTTGCTGATGAGTCTAAAAATTTTTTCAGCTAAATCTGTTAATAATAAGTGTGTTGAAATTATCAAAATAATTATATAAGATGATCGAGCTGGTTGCTAGTCTTATATATTTTAACGTCTTCAAAAAGTATTTATAATAAAGTTGCATATTAAAAAAAGAGGAAAAAATAGACATTTATTTAATCAAATATTCGTAGTATTTCAAAGAAAAATATGCACAAGACACTAATGATTCAATCGTGTGCATTAAAGGTTAGAATGTAAAAATTTTTTGCGGCATTTCTCATCATGCTTGAGTTTTTTACAAAATTATTTCAATAAATTATTTCAAAATTATTTCAAAATTATTTCTAACAAAATTATTTTCGAATCTGTATTTGTATATCTAAATTTTTAGATACTTTAGTAAAATCGTTGTATCCATGTGTTATAATATTTAACTGAACGTTGATACATTGCTTACTTTTATTTAAAAGGAATATATATATGCTTTATATTACAGGGAAACAAACTTGAAGTCTTCTTCGTAAATATTTGCTAACTGCACCACGTATTGTACATTAAATTTATTTAACTTACAATTAGATCGAACAAAAGAATAATTCTTTTAGGGAATATTTTATATTCTCATTTGTGGTTTTCGACGAAATTATCCTTGAAGGAATAGCATAGTTATATTCCATTTTACACTTGGAATACTCTCATTGGAAAAATTTGAGAAATATCTGAATATATATATACATCTCGGAATGCATCGAATTTCCGAATTTTATCGCTACTCGTTCTTGGAAAGTCTGGTGAGATGTGCGTTTTTTAGGGAAGGTCGTCGCACACACTCTCGTTGAGGCACACACATTTTCTTCTTCTCTCCCCCTCTATGTTTCTTCGGAGTTGAACGTCTGCGAGCCAGTTCTCCCTCTGCATCGTTTGCCTGTCTCTCGAAGTCGGGCCTCACCGCGTGCAACATGTCGCGTGCAGGCACGTGCTCCGTAATGTATAATCTGATCTGTGGCCGGAGGCGTTCTACAGCGCCGATATAAATTCGAAACGGCGAAGATGCGAAGAGGGGCGAATGCAGAAGAAGAGGACGAAGCCGAAACCGGCGGAGAGGTTACGGTGAAAGAGCCATGGAGATCGACGAGTATTCCGTCCGAGAGATACGATCTACTTCCCCTAGCTAAGTCTAACTGTAATATGCGGGTTCAGCTCGCTCGTGGAAAGCTGATTTTCAGCGCTTCCGTTGATGCGGGAAGTTGCGGGTCAGTCTGGAGATATATGAATGCGTTTGGTACGCCAGGTATACGAAAGAATATAGATAGCGACAGAGTGGTGATACGGACGGGATTTCTAATGCGGTGATATCAGAAAATGTAAGGTCGTTTGGTGGCACGTATCGCGTTTAGATCGTATTCACGGATATACATTTCTGAGATCTTCATGGCGCCACTAAAGCCACGCTCGAATAGATCGACATTGTGGATGAAAACTCTCTTCTGGTATCTACGAATGATATTAAGCATCATCCTTGTCTAATTCTTAAATTGGTTTTTCATTGCTCTTCCAATTTATTATATCATGACACTAAAAAAAAATTGGTTCAATTAATCTGAAATATGTAATAACGAGACTACTGTTCGATGAAATATAAACGAGATTACTGTTTGGTGAAATATGAACGAGCTATAATTTTATTTAAAATAAAAGTTAAAATAAATTAGTAATAATAGAAATCGGACAAATTTGATTACATGTATTCTAATTACGGTACACATTTGGTTGCATGATTTTTGGTTGAGGTATGGGATTATTTAATTAGAAATTCTTGGTTCTATCGATATTATACTCCTTTAATTGTATCACGTCACGTTAATTCAACCATGCTTTTTTTCCCTTATAATCAAATATTTGAATATTATTATATGAATATGCACTAATCATTCTAATCGATATTATACTTAAATATTTTGGTGTTGCGTAACAAAATATTTGATTATAGTAATAAAAAAGTTCAGTTTATCTCTATCAAAATTTGCTTAACCCAACATATTCTATTAATTTAACGATGATTATTTTGTTCTGTGTGTAATAATCGCAGATACATTAATGCTGAAAGTTATATTTAGCACTAAAAGACAGTATTGTGTGATTTGTTTCTGTAAACGATCATTTTGATCGGTCCAGAAACGTATGCTGTTTTGATGGAAAAATAAACTATCTCTCTCTTCCAATATACGATACTGCAATATTTCTCTTATGGAGTACGCGATATTGCAATATTTCTCTTATGCAAAAATCGACCTTGAAATGATCAAAGGCTGCAGCTAACGGTCGCGAAGTTCAAAGCTGGTTTGCGGCAACTTCGTTGGAACGCAATTCGTACGATAAAAATGATCGCTCGCGTGGAAGATGAAACACAATCCTCTTGTAACTTGGCGATGGTTTCGCGCAGAGGCGTTAAACCACGTGCGAATGCTTAGGAACGGTATACGCACGGCGGCGGGTCTGAAACTGTTAACGCTGCAATTTTCCTCGGGCAGGCTTCGCAGTGAGGCAAATGAGGGTCGCGGTACGACTTCGGAGGCCCGTTTAAAACCGCTGATCCTTCGGGATCAAGATACTCGTTGTCCCCACCCGCTCATTTGTAGTCTGCTTGGTTCTACGATACCGCAAAGTCGGATCCGGCGCGTAGTAGTTACGTGCCTCCCGCGCGAACTCAGCAGTTTTCAGTTCGACACGCTCGAGCTTTTCCCTTATCTCTCCTTTTCCCTTTTTACGCCCTCTCCCTCGTCTTTCTCACTGTAACTGTTGCGAAAACAAGAGGAAATCTACGTAAACACGGATAGATACCGGTACAAAAGGTTACCTCGAAAGTAGAACGAGCTGGTGGAGACTCAGGGACGACGGAAGGGAACGCGATGGCTAGCGATCGAGGGGGCGGTTCGTGAGAAGTGGGTACGAAGGGGGGACGGAGGGAACGAAGAAAGTGGTGTAAACCTTGCCTGCCTCTCTCTCGCCTTTATAAAAATGCAAACGGCCGATCATTTGAATACGTATAGCCGGTAATTCAGACGAGACGAGCGCTTCGCCCGCCCGCGTTCGCATCACGCGTGCATATTCGTTGCATGATCGCGTCGTGTATACGTGTTGTGTGGACGGTGTTTAAAGAAGAAATGCGCGAGAAAAGGCGACCCGAGAGAGAATCGATGTGTGGAGAAGGTGTGTCGCGTACAAAGATGTAAACCGTCTTTCCCTCTTCTCCGCGGTACGAGTCCTTTCTTGCCCATCTTCTCCACCTCCATCTTCTCCCCCCCGCCTCTTCCTTCTCTTTCTCCATCCTCTCGTCTCCGTTTTTTTTTATTTCCACCTCTGTCCCACCTTTTCGATGGTTAGCGTCCAAGCTAACGTGAATCACACTTAAGACGCAACCTATATTACGGGATTATGTTTATATTTTATCTCTCGAAGAACAAATATTCCCAATAGAGTTCTATAGTGTTTTTATTTGTTAGCGTTTGCAAATAAATAACGTTTAAACACATCAATTTCTGCAATTATGTGTGCCTCGAACATTCTCTCTTTCATCAATGAATTAGTAAATTTTTTAATTTCGAATGATTTAATTTTTTAACTAATAAGCTGTTCAATTTACTAATTTATTTTAATTAACTCGCGATTATATTATATTGTACAAAAGAAAGTTGCACAAGACGTATCTTCTATTCACATTACGCGAAAATAATTACGTAAAAATAAGTTTTTTTATTGTATAAAAAATGAAACATTCATACATTCATTTTAGCGAAACCTGAATTGTAATTACATTAAATGCTTGACTCCATACAGTAGAAATGTTCAAATTATATCAGAAAAACAAACTGAAGATATCGCAACGTATCCGCAAGATATCCGCATGATGTATTTCTACTGTGAGACATTACGTTAACGACAAAACTTCTTTTTGTGAACTTATTCAAATGCTTCAACATGTCGGCAGAGCATAACAATTCCGGGTGTAAAGTAGAATGCAAGGAGCCACTTCCAGAATGTAATCGTGATTTGTCTAACGGTCGATACTAAGGCATATCGTTGCGTAACGATCGATTTCAATCTCAAGATAGGCTCCGAAGATCTCTCCAGGGGATAGAGCCGCAGAAACAGAGACGTCTACCGTATGCATCGTGGCGAGTGCGCTTCCTGGAAGGAGCTTATGAATATTACTCGCTCGAGGAGGACAGCTCGGTTGCCGACAGCTCCTGGGCCGGGCCGGGGCGCGTGTATAAGGTGCGAGATAGCACGTGACGACGGCTCTTTTGTTTTATTTGAAATTCCATGCGAACCCCGGCGTGAGACTGCGTGACCGTAGCGGCCCAACTTGGGCCAGACCCAGGTTGGTTGGTGTTTTCCATAAAACAACGCATTAGCGTTGATTCGTATCTCAATAACCGATCTTGGCGATGGTGGCGAATAACGAAGACGATGACGGGGATCACTGCTGCCGCCGCCGCCGCCGCCGCCGCCATCGTCGTCCTCGTCGTCCTGAAGCTCGATCTGCCTTGAGAATCCCGTTTCGTCTCGTTGCACTCGCAACCTGGCATCTCTCATGAATAATATCTTCCGTGCATTTACATGCCGCTACCTCGACTACCTCGCGCGGATCCGCCCTTCTTATTCTGTCCCATCAACGGATCTCTCGCCCTCCCCGTTTCGGATCGCGAAACGCTTTTCTATCTCCACGTGTATTCATGGTGTATCCTCGAGAAAGAGGAGATGTTCTCCTGACGATAAGAACGGGCTTTTCCTTTCTTGCCATCTTATCCGCCTCGTCTGGCGACTTCTCTCTGTCGATTTCTCTGTCTCGTTCTCTTTCTTCGTGTCTCGCTGTCGCTTCTTCCACCGTTCGGCTCCCGGGGGATTCTTACGAATCGTTTAATTCGATCTTTCCAGATTCTACTCTTCGTACATCCCGCGCGACGTGACACGACGCGCTGTCCTTCGAGATCCATTTATTTGGCTCCAAGGCCCACCCTGGACCCGATTCCATTTTCCTTCTACTATGAGATTATCCCGAATACATACAATGTGGACTGGCGTATATCTACTATCTGTTATCTATCTCAGAAAGCCGAAATAGATCCGCGTATGTAATTTGTGTTTCATAAATACTTGTGGGGTACAAAATTTCGCTGTGATACTTTAGATAGTATTACCAAGGATAGTTTTTGTACAATTTTTATATGGCAATAAGTAAAACAAGAAATTATTAAGAAAATTTCTAGTTGGAAATGGACGAATCAAAATTTTCTGGTTAAATCTATTAGAATTCTAGTTGAGATAACCAGAATTCTGATTGATATAATACTTCTGGTAAAATCTACTAGAATTCTTATTTTTATCAGAATAATTATATCAATCAGAATTCAAGTAGATTTAACCAGAAAATTCTGATTCGTCCATTTTCCATCAGAATTACTAATTTAATCCACCGGACCATTTTTCTCAGTGGCACGAAAAAAAAAATCTATAAAATATATTGAACATAATTATGTAAAACAATCGTCATTTTATGATTACGTACACTGAAAAAAGTATATTCTGACTAAGCAAGCAAAAGTAGCCAATAAAAATGGCATTTTGGTAATGGCATTATGATAATCAGAAATTCTCTTTTATCTCATCAAAATGCTCATCTTTATTGGACACTTTTATTAGTTCAATCAAAACATTTTTCTCAGGACATTCTATTTATTTTAAACAATTCATAAAGCGAGATAATCGCATATTGATTTAATAAAATCCGCATAAACACAAAACTCAACGGGAACGATATTGCACGATGACATTGTTCGCGAGTTTCGAAGAGGAAGAAAGCATCGGCAAGGCGAAGAAGGGCAAGGGATACGTAAGTGTCGTGACAAGGTCCGCGAAACCGCTAGGAATTCCAGAAGAAATAGCTCGACGGTATTCGCCTGTTTCTCAGGCGAGCTCCCCCAAGTCGCGATGACATTCCAGCGTTCGCGGGAAGGGTGGCTTCGCTGTTTCGCTACCCTTTGCTTCGTGCTTTAGAAGACATTTCGAGAAACATTCTTAACCGTACTCTCCGGGGCGACGGTCTCGACACGGGACGACGTTGTTACGAGACAAGGTATTCGCCCGTTTCTGGGAACTTGCGACAGTGGTGCCGCGAGACTTGAAATCTGCGGTGAATTCGAAACCGTTTAAAGCTTCTCCGTCATCCTTTACATATATATATATATACACACACATATATATTACATACACACATAGATGTGTAAGATCGCATGTCACAGGTCTCT
>NW_017305683.1:1177823-1180651 GCF_001594115.1 Trachymyrmex septentrionalis
CACATATATATATATATATATATACACACACACATACATATTACATACACACATAGATGTGTAAGATCGCATGTCACAGGTCTCTCCGGCGATCCTCGATCCGAGACGGACAAGTTACGGGCGGAATATAGGCGTTTCTCTCGATGTCACTTCGTTATTCCGTTCTTGATATTTCGCTGAGCTGTTTCGATAGTGTATCGATCGCACAATTGAATGCACGTAAAATCGCAATTTTATGCTATTTTATCGTAGAGAATCTTTGCAGCGAGAGATTATCAAGGTATTAGTGTTTTATAAATAACAGAAAAAATATCAATTGTTTTTCGGTACTCAAAGATTAAAGTCAACAACGTAACTGTGGTTTTCAGATCATTTCAAGTGAACTGTGATTAAACAAAGCTTCAATTTGGAATTCCAGTGATTAAAGAATGACAATAAATGGACGCTCTCTCGATATTTTTGTCACATATACTTCAATTTTGAACTCGCGAAAGAATCCGTCACTAAAGTGAAACATGCGTGATATTCGATATAGCGATGAAAACAGCTCTGTAGAAGCGCGCACCAACGATCGGCCGTTTTTTGGGAAAACAGCAGCATGCTCGATAGGCAGGTTGAGTGAACCCGAAAGCACGCGCGATGCGTCTGTTTACGAGACGACGGAGAGAAGTATCGTGCAGATAATGGTGGACCACCATATGGGGCGCATGGTTGCATCGTGGAACTGTAATTTGCATATGCGCACACAGCTGATGTCTGGGCCCGGGACCGGAGGCCTCTTCTCTAGTTCGGCTCGATTTCGAGGAGGAGACGATAGCCTCCCTGCGCGAAAAGGAAGGACGACGAGCCGGGGACGAGAGAGTGATGGGTACAAAGAATGGCCGGTAGTCCGGAATCGGCAGCTCGTTGCAACACATGTGCAACATGAGCGCACGCGAGAGCCCCGATTCTCCAATTACTGACATTAATGCCGCATTGCCTCCTGGGCAGAGCTCGCGAGAACAGGTTACGCAGCGGCGACTTGAGCTCGAATCGTTCGATCCGAAGGCCGTGTGCGCGACTTGAGCTATGTATTCATTGACGAAGTAGAATAATAATTATCCTTTTCTAATTGGGGGGGGGGGGTAACATTCGTCTATTACGAATTAATTGTGATTTTTATTGTAATAATCATATTAGATATATAGATATCTCTATGCGAAAAAGGATAAGAAAAAAGGATGATGACATTTAAAATATTAGCCAGGCTACCGAGTTTCTATTTGTATGACAATTACATTTAATTTATAATTTTTTATTAGCAAGGATGTTGATGTAAATCATTATTCTCGCGACTCTTTTTTTTTCGATAATTTGATTTTTCGATTATCCACGTTGCCTACGATTCTCAAAGAATATATTGTAAATATATTATTCAAAATATGAAAAATATTAAAACGTTTAGAAATAATCAACACATTCATACTAAATTTAAAAAATTGTTGAAAGAGAAAGGTCGTATGGAGAAATTTCTTTGTAATATGTGTGATGATAGACAAGATTCGATAATAGAATTAAAAGCAGGATGACAAATTTATCAATATTGGGTATAAATTCATTGTTTTCGCAACAAAAGAATTTGACATAAAGTATGACTTGATTTAAATATATATTCTTTCCATCAAATAAGATAGATTTTTATTCTTCAAATAGAAATGAATTTAATATTCGACGATATGCATTGAAATTAATTTGAATTATATCGAATGTTACTTGATATAGAATTCATATTATAAGATTTAATATTTCGACTGACATATGTTCATGATATATAATGTGTTCTTATTTACAAAAGGTTACCGTACAAATATTCGTATGACGATACTCAAACAGATGTTAATCGCATGAATCTGTCGTGTGACTATCTCTCGATTGTTTCTTGGAAAGAATTAGTGTTTAATAGTCCGCGCATTTCTTTAATGATAATTATATTTGAACATGTCTCGCATTGTATGATTTTTTATATTAAATATTTTCGTATTTCCACTTTTCCTTACTTCGCATAGAAACATAAAAGCGTACATTTTCAGGCTAAAACAGCTGGAGAGAAATTTACCAGTCCAAAAATGGCTTTTGCAATTTTTTGTTATAGTCGTAATTCATGCTCAAAATATATGTTATCAACCGCTTTTGCATCGCTTCGAGAACGTCGCGTGATCCTCCCTAATGTCAGGTTTCCGAGACATTATTCGGTACCAGACATATGTCTTGCACTTTTGTGCGTTCCGGTGGCCTTCTCGCGTAGACTATCCTCCGTTACAACGGAATTTAATATCGCGAAAAATTCCACGTAGATCTTTATCGAATTACCTACCATCGTTGATACATAGCGAATTATTTCAACATCGTGTTTCTTATAAGAAACGTAAGGAACTTCTAAGCATATCATATCTGATGTTTTAATGTGCTGTTCTATAACACATTACATATTTCAAACTTTCTACCTTTTATATAATATTATTAAATAAATAATTCTTAATAAAATCCGCTAATTAAGCAATATTTTGAAAATATTCGTGTTTGAAAAAAAACTCCGCGTAAACCTTCTACAAAACCTAATGTTCGAGTTACTAACAACCAGTTGCACGAGATTTTAATAATCTTCTAGTTTATCATCTACATGAAAGAACAATTTTACTGAAGTATCTAAAAATGTAGATACAAATCTGAAAATAATTTTCTTGGATCATCAAAATAATTACAGCAGCGATCTCGAGCATGATGCCAGCAACGCTGCAAAATGTTTCGATACTCTAGCGATAAGTTTAAACGTCGTACGTAATTACTTT
>NW_017305683.1:1180751-1188693 GCF_001594115.1 Trachymyrmex septentrionalis
ATCCAAGGAAGTGATATCGGAAGTGAGAATCGGCGCGCGAGACGAGATTTAATTGAGAGAGCAGCAAGACGCTCCGAGCGAGGATACTCTTGACTGATTTAGACGTGAGTCACGCGACAGTCAGGTGCTCGAAATGCGTCGATCTCGGACGGAGAGAGGCCGTGATATCCCCACGGGTGTCCACGTGAGACGATAATCATCTTCGTGTGGGTTCGCTCGTTTTGGATCAACCGGCGCGGCGGCGCGCCCCGCGGCGCGTCAAGATCAGCCAACCGAACGCGCGTCAGGATATCGTCTCCACGTGTCGTCCGTTTCGAAAATCGTTACGGTTGGCAAGTTAAGTGGAATTCCGCGTGGGCGTGAACGCATCTTTATTCGACTCATTGTTACAGGCTTCCTCTCCTGTATTCAATATGCTTTATCTTCCTGGTATGCCTGGATTAGAAAACACGCTCGTGACCACCGGGCACGAACCTGTCCCTCGCTTTCATTATCCTCGCGCGAAGGAGAAGCACCTCCAGAGATCATGATTGCTTATGATCCAAATGGAGATTGATGGAATCCATACGGGGGAATTTGGCTACCGCGCTAATAATCGCTCGATCGAAAAGTGCAAGGGAGGGTATAATTGTTTTTTATTCAGGGAATATTATAAATGTCTGGCGATATCTTAAATGTTGCGAAGATCATTAATATATTGCGAGTTACTTATAATTGCTGTTTATGACGTAACATGTACCTACAATCTGCTTTCACTTTTCAACTCAGAAATAGTGCAATTTCCGTTCGTACACGATAATATCGTGCTTAAGTAATACATATGGATTTGTTTCCTGAATGACGTTATCTTCGTTTCTACGAAACCAATCCCTCCTTTTTGATTATGACATTTTTTTGCCTCTCCGCTTCGTAATGTCGAGCGACGCATCAACACGATGATCCAATTATTCAGATTCGTTGTCGGAATTCTAAGGCGACGATCAATAAAGATGCTACGTCCATCATGCGATATCTAAATTGGAGGGCGGTGGCGGGCGGGTGGGGGGTTGAGTTGGCCAACCGAGTCGCGGAATTAGCGACGCTATTGAATTATTCTGCGAGTCTTGCGACGAGCGAAAACCGGTCGACCCGCTCACAATGAGCGAAGTAGACACGAAACGAGACCGAGGCGAAATAAGAAGTCGAGAAGAGATCGAGAAGGCTAGCCATCTCTAGCTGCGTCGTTCACGCACGACTGCACGAGATACGGCCGGACTGCGGCGCTGACGCGAATATAATGAGCCGCGGTAGCAATTTGGCGAAGAGGCACAGCTTCAGTGGACGGACCACCGGGTTGACGATTATCTCCGTAAAAGAGCCACCTGTATCCATTGACAGAAGGCATATACTGTACGCGGCCACCATTAGAACTTTATTTGTGGTCGCTCCGAAACGAGATGAACGACGTGTGACAAATTACCATTTATAACGGCGCGATCTTTCATTCCACGCCTGAGTGATCTAAACTCTGTCGTCGTTCGAATCGCCGTACTTAGAACTGCGGCAATTCGTTCGGCATATCGATTACGAAAATATCAATAGAATCGTGAAGAAAATTTTTTAAGAGAATTTATCCTGACATTATTCTTTAATGTCCCTATTGAGCGATAGTAGTATTGCTATCAATACGCATTTTTACAAGAAAATAAATCATTTAATTAATGTAATACAGATTTTTCATTTACATTTTACACTTTTAATAATAAAATAGTTATAATCTAGACTTTTATAAATAAGAATAACCTAATTACAATATTAACTTAAAAGGAAGGAAAAAGTGAGCATATTATCAAATTTAATCTTGAAATAATATGAAATATGTAGTCAGCTCATGTCTCCTCATAACATTAAATGAAATGATAACGTAAAATAATAATACAGAACTGCTTAAAAGTTAAAATCATTTATCACACTTTCTGTTGTAAAACTGACTGAGGGGGTCTAAACTGATGTATAATAAAATTTTTAAAAGTTTATCTCCGCTTGTCAGAAGGTTTAAACTGATATATAACGGACAGAATTTTTAAGAGTTTGTCCCTTCATCTTTTAATATGGCAAAATAGATCTCCTAATAAAGGTTATAGTTTAGCGCTCAATGACTTTGCTCACTTTTGCGTAGAATTTATGTATTGACAGCTTTCTAAGGTTAATATTCTTATTGAAACTTTCTCACGGGTGGAATATAAATATTTCTGTCAATAGAAATTACAACTATTTCTAATTATATTTTTTAAATAAAATTATACACTTGACAAATATATCTTTAATTAATATATGACACACACAAGTAAATAACTCACTCTGTAAACTTAAAACTAGTATTAACCTAGAATCAGATTTCTTTTCTAAAATTCTCTATTTATGTATTATTTTTGATTGAAGGGCATTTTGATCGCAAAGTATTCAGATTCTCATGGTGGTCTCGTTTTTGGCTTCTGGTGGCATAGGTGTGGCATCCTGCTCGCCCCTCTGTTCTCCTCGTCCTCTTGAGTTACCCCTTCTGTCAGCCGCCTCCCCCCGGGAGCTCATTTATAACACTCACCTGGGAAACACAAAGGGACTTCTTTCATCCTCGCGCTTTAATACTTTCTCTCCCCGAGTCGCTGCGTTGTCCTTTTTACACGTTATTTCGTCGCCACTATCCTTCCCTCCAGCGTCCATTCCTTTCGCCCCACGTGCTCCCTTTTTTACGCTGACGATCTCGTGATACTCTTCCACCTTCTATTCTTCATCGAATTTTTTTTTTGACGCATTGAATTGTATAGCCCACAGGATAATACTGATAAACTAAACTCACGATTTTTCTCTAATCAGTATAAACAAATCATTTAATTTCTTATAATTCTCTTCCTGATATATTGTTTCAACTTAATTGCCGTAATTTGTCATAAATGTAAAAATTTTTCAATAAGTGTTACAAAGAATATCTTAATAAATTTAATTAATAGTAGGGGTTTATCACGATTTTATTATTAATTAATCTTTAAATAATAAATAGGAACAGGAATTTTTTATTATTTCGTTATCCTTATTTTATTACAGCTTCGTGCATGAAAGGTATCAAAATTATCGTTTTTCTGATAAACGTCCTAATGAATCTTTCATGGTGAATGAAAATGGATTTTTGTTGGAGGAAAAAATTATGTATATTGAGTGATGCATCGCATCGAAACTCGTGTGTTTTATTACAAATATCTAGTTATGGACTTATTTTTGTTAGAATTGCATCTCGTTGACTCTATGTGGTAGTCAAAGAGGAAAAACTTGTTTTGTGTTTTTTGTGTCTTTTCCATGAACCACCACTTTCAACCGAGATGATAAATTAAAAGAAAAAAGGGCAGATTAAGATTTATTTTGTCGTTCATCCCCTGTGTGGCTTATGAAGAATAGAAGCGTATAAAATAAATATAAGATAAAATTATTCTTGAAACAAATGCGTTGTATTTATTAAGTTTTTATCTTTTTAGGAACAGTCTTTCAATTGTAAGTGTGACACAGACTAAAGAAATTATTTATATATATTTTCCTTATGATAAATTATATAATATTTATTATATGATTAAAGAGAGAAAATTTTTTTAATAAATCGTATTTTATCATGTCATAAAAGATGTAAGAATACACATTTGTGTATGCATACATGATTATTCTTCTTAAAAAGAAAATTCTTTCCGTTTTATATAACACGTAATTTATGTATTAATTTGAAAAATCTAATAAACTTATTAATTTTTTAAAAAAATTTTTGTGAAACACACACACACACACACACACACAGAGAGAGAGAGAGAGAGAGAGAGAAACATTGATACTTCATTGTATAAAGATATATTATAGTGTATGACATGTAGGGAAGACTATGTTTAATCTCTCTAGAGAATGAGATGCATCTGAAGATGAATTACATCATTGTTTAACTATCTTTGAAAATATTTTATGTCTTTTATAATACTTTATATTACTTTATATTACTTTATAATACTTATCTCTAAAATTATTTGTTCTGGATGTGACTACTATTCGCAGTTAATCATATAATGATACCAACAGACGGATTAATTTCGTGTCACTTGTACAACGTTGAATTATTTCGTACCATTGAGAAATACATGAAATGTTGAGGAATGCATGACAAAATTAACTACAATGTAGCGATTAATTCTGTGAATTGTTACGCGAACAGGAAAAGAACGTAAAAAATGCAATTCGCAGCACGGAAAACGCCATCGTCGGGAATACGGATTTGAAATGCGCGCACTCGAATGAGCTAGCTTTTCGATTAAGATGGATCCCTCGTGCTCGTATGCAAAGAGACGCCATAACTCCTCCAGGGGTCCTTCGCTATCCTCCACGGAAATTACGTAAATCGCTTCCTCCGATCCTTCCTCGATCTTCGATCTTTCTCGGATAGGTCGGGCGTCCCCGACCGACTCTGAATTGCCAAGATCCCTGAGATCGTATCCGAATTTAGAAAACGTTTGTGAAGATGGTACGAATGACGACGTTCTTCCTCAATGTACCTTCACCTTTGGACGATGCATTTGACCTCTGTCACTTATCTCTTGGATACGAACATCGGACATATTCGGATCAAATATTCGATCGACTATTTAAAATTGCGAAATAGGATGGAGCTCTGGACTATTGAATATATTGATCCTCCAAAACGTAGATAAATTTAAAATTTTGATAGGGGAATCCCATTTCATAAAACGCTTATACATTCCTTTCCTTCGAAATCGAGAAAAACGCAATTTTTAAATTATTAAATATTTTTTTATCTCTAATCATTTGCTTCAAGTTCCAATGAAAGAAAAGGTTAAATAGATTCTTTATTTACGATTGAATTACATCGAATCGCATTTTATATATTAACTCTTGATTATTGTGAAGATATATGAAAAGCGATGACTTTATCCAAATCGTAAGAATCCTTTCCCTTATATGAGGGAATAATCTTAACGAAATAATCATTTTACTTATTGTAATGCTTTTTAATTAATATAACTTAATTATATAAAATATAACTAATTATAACAGTAATTATAACAGTTATTATAACATAAAATACATTACAATTGATATACAAATACATGCCAAGCAAAATGTAAGGGCCACTTTTTAATTTTTTGAGAAAAAGGAAAAACTTATTTCCGTGACTATCATTTCCAATATTCTACAAAACAACCATACTAATTAAAGATACGAGCAATCAATCTCTGCGAAAGATTTTAATTAAGCAATTTTTAAAAAATTATGTTTAAGTTGTTAAAATTTCCAAACGTTGCGAATTCAAGGAAATGCAAGTCAAGAAGTTGTAAGTTTTAGTAAAAATACCAATTTTGCACAACACAAACTTGTAACTAATTTATATCCATTTTTTTCAACTTAGTATCATTTTTCACGCCAAATATTAGTATATATGATAAAATTCATTTATATAATAAAATATATTTTCACGATTTTAATATTTAGAATGTTTGGCTGTGACACGTCTCAATTATAACTAAATTTTTTATAAAATTTTTATTTCGTAAAAATCATAATATGCGTTATTTTGAATACACTTATCGGTATTATATTGCGACTGAAAAATTGTACAGCACGTACGGTGTCGGTCATCACGTTGGGCCGTTTATTCTGAATTATTAGAACTGATATGCCTTTCGAAATTTGCTAATACCGATTACATTGCACATTCATCCGGCGCACGAGTAACATCCGTAAAACGTTTCATCGCGATCAAAGTGAACGCGTGCCATGCGACCCATTTTCTACATAATCATAGACTGTCTCCGCCACGGTTATTAATCGCCGTTTCATTATCGCTACTATACCGCAGAGAAGGGGAGGCAGAGGGATATCGCGGAGATCCGCACGCATTACGGCCGATTACACCGATAAAATCGCGCGATGCATTAGCCGCGCGCGTAAACGTTTCGCGTGTATACATACGGTGTTCCAAAATGTATGCGTGACATTTTGGGAGCATATTCTAAGCGAATTTTCACAATTTTTCAAAAATTCCTAAATAACTTTTCCTAAATCAAATCTTTTTCCAAGCACGAAAAAACCGCTATTGATCATGTTATTCAAGTTATTTAGCATATTTTGAAATTTTAATATATTAAAAAGTATAATTGTGAAAAAGTACATAAATATGAGAATTCAGGATTGCATTAACCGCATCCTGTGAAGTTTAATTTACACAATAATATTTCTTCACATCTTTAACACTAGATTTACGAGAAGCCCTTATCATTTTCAATCTTATATCAATAAATCATATTATTTGACATTGTACATGTCCTGCTGCAAAAAAGTTAGTTATAATTTCAACAAAAACTTTCTGTTTGATATGTTTGATATTTCGGTACACCCAGTGTACGTGCGAGAGGCTGTCCCGGAAGCACATGCCGTTCAATCCGACGCGATCGCGCATTAGCGCTACGATTTCCAGCCTTGCGGAAAATATGTGCGTAGAGAGTGGTACGCTCATTAATTACCGCCGCCGGTAATATTACGGAATTCCGTTGGTCGAATATATCACGGGGACAAGTCTGCGTTGTACGCAGCTACAGAAGCAAACCGACAAATCGATCCCGATGTGTTCAGCTGCGTCGGTCTCAGATCTGTAATGCTAGATAACCACACGTCAATTATAATATAATGCATAACATATGCTTAATCCTTTGATACCACTTCCAACACGACATATCCGAGACTTCTTTTACTTTGTTATTCTAGGCTAATTTTTTTATTAATGAAGATACACACATTTGCTTGTTACATCGATGTCTGTTACTTTGACTAAAAAAAATGTTATAGTTCATTTTTATGTAATATTTTTCATAATACCCACTGTGGTAAATGCAAAACGATATAGTGACACCGAAAAGTTAAGAAATAACGATATTGCATTACGCATGGATGGATAGCGCGTGTAACAGTATCTCATTGTTTCTAAATAGATTATTTCATCTGTCGTAGTAAACGCTGCATATGTATATCTTAAATATTTTGGAAAGACTTGATTTTTAACGTAATACATGGCGGGATTATTTGAAGACAAAAATGATTTCCTTCCGACAATATTCCAATGCTTGAATATTAACGATTATATGCGGGTAAGATTATTCTTTACGTTAACAAATAAACACTATAAACGTTATAAAACACTATAAAATTGGTAACTTCTCAATCAAATTCGAATTCATTCTGAAGATAACCTAAATATTTCTTTTAAGCAGACAACAAGAAATTAATGAGAGTTGAGATAAATATGCTTAATTAAGATAATCTAACCGTCTCTTGTCTCGGTACCCGTGCTTTCAAGAAACATCGACGGTGCATTCAGTAAGCGTTAACATTTTTCAACATACTATCCGGATAACAGAGTTCATACAGAATTCGTCCATACCGGAACTTAGTGTGCAGAAGATAACAATACTAGAGATAACCAGAACGTTTCTGAAAGTGCCATCAGAGATCACACGAACTGCCTGCCCGTGTAGGTTTACGACATCGACTATAAGTTTCTCGTAATTCGTCTATAAAGACTGATAGAGCCCCTATGCTTCCCTCATGTTCCGTTATCATTTGAAGTTTTAAGGTCGTACGTTCTAAAGAGTGCAATGTTCGACTTTGTACCGATTTCGCGCGATGTATAAAGTAAATTTATAGTTGATCCACATAAATGCATGAATAATGACTGCGTTCAGCAGAAAAAGCAGCTTTGCAACTGTTGTAAAATTCGTTAATGTGAATGGCCTTGTCCTTAGTTCCTTACTGGATTTAAAAGGTATAAACCAATTATATTACAGAATCGTACAATAGTTGTAAAGCTGTTTTTTTTGCAGCCATTGCTAATTTAAATGTTAATAGCCAGAACGATAAAGACAAT
>NW_017305683.1:1188793-1207770 GCF_001594115.1 Trachymyrmex septentrionalis
TAGAATCGTACAATAGTTGTAAAGCTGTTTTTTTTTCTGCCGAACGCAGCCATTGCTAATTTAAATGTTAATAGCCAGAACGATAAAGACAATTAACAAATTGTTTAGAAAGAACTAATATAATTGAAGAAGAGAACTTTATTTGTTTATTTTTTTAAATGCCAGAAAATGGTAATCGCCATCTAGCGATATCTAATCTATAATTTAGATATCATCATGCAAACGTCATCGTACATTAGTGCGTTATTTAATGTATAGTTTATGAGTTTTAGTACGCGCACTAATCGCGTTGTGCGTTTGGTGCGTTAAATGTACGAACGGTAGTTTTACAGTCGATTGAAGTATCGACGCGCAACAAGTAACGCACACGGCGAGAGGCGTTTTCCTAGAAGAGATCACGGTTCATTGGCGAAACGTGTGGACCGGATGAGAAGAGGAGGAAGAGTCGGTGCAGCAGAAGCGATTATCTTATATAGAATAATTTGTTCGCTTCATTGGATAATGCCGTCGTGGCGCCAGTCTCTGACCTGCTTATACGCCTCGTCGCTCCTATGTTGAACCTCACGACTCACACACCGTCCGATTAAAGGCTCGCATTGTTATGTAACCGCGATGAAACTTCATGTTTGTCGACATGAATGTATGCGCGTCACGTATCGATTCACAACGAGCACGATTTCTTTCTTTTTTTTCTATTACGAGCACATAAAACTTCTAAGCTGTTTACATTTAAGCTATTTTTCATATATGGATCGCGAATATTATAATCAACTGAATCTTTACCTGGTTGGATTCATTACGGTGCGATAGGATTTAATTTACATAATTTTAAAAGTAATAAACTGTCTAAAATCTTTGGAGTGGAATCTAATTTTAATGAATGAAATTTCACTCTTTTTTAACATTGGCTCACTTGTCATTCTTTGTCACTTTATAGAATTAGATTCCACTGCAAAGATTTTAGAGAGAAGTGTAATTACAAATGTAAAAATAATCTTTAGTGCTACTAAAAATTAGAAATACTTCTTCGATCCATGTTTTATCTCAAATTGTTGATTGGGACGAATTCGCGAATCTCTAAGAATATTTAAAGATCTTTTACTCTTCACTTGTGTCCAGAGTGTTTTGCACAATGTAGTTTGTGAAAGTGTTTGATGGCTGCATAGCATATTGGATTAGGTTTTTTTATTATGCAACTGTTGCATTCGATTAAAAGCGTTGCAAGTACTACCGCGTGGTTGATACGAAGTTCTGCAGGTTCGGCAGCTACGAGGTACGAAGTATATACGAACCAAAGTCTCAACTTCACGCTTGACGAAACCGCCTGACTATCCACGCGTTAAACTTCGTCTTCTTGCCAGGGTCGTTGGATGCAAGCATGGTGATCTTGGCCAATCTTCTGCGGATCGCTTCGATTACGACGATAACCCTCCCCCATCTACCATTTCTCGTCCTACTTCTGAGCTGACTCATCCACTCAAAGAAATTAGAATTATGGTAATCGGAGTTCTCAACGATATTGTTACGCCCGGCCGACTTGGAACAAATATAATCGTGTTGGAATAAAACACTAGTTATCAGGAATGATTATAACTTATGGTTTTTTATTCTTTCAATATAATATTGATTTAACTAACTTATATAACTACATATTACACGAGTATATACTCATCGATTTAGTGCTCATGTAATCTTTTATCCCTTACCATATTTATCAAATTTGTGAATAAATCTTCGCACGTGATAACAAATTTTCACATCAATATTAACTCTGTCAATATGGCAAAGATAAAAATCGAAAGGCCATTGAATAGATAAAATTTTATACGAGCTACTCACGAGTTGCGAACTATATCAGAGCAATTATTATAGGAGGGATTTTTCTACATTTATTTACATTTAGTAGAAATTGTACGCTCAATAATTTGTTCACAACGCCAAAGTTCCATTATGTTTGATCATATGAAACGATGAGGTGTAAATGGTGGTGTTGGCCACAAGCAACTGCGCCACGTACGTTCCTGCAAAGGCGGCTAAATGACGCAGCCGGTGCATCGACTGCACTTCTGCAGCTACGTGGCGGGCTTCCAGGTGGTGGCACGTGCTCCGGTGGTATCGACAGGTGGCGAACGGTCCAAATTCTCCATCGTCTCGTAGAAGGACGGATCGCTCTTTCGATTTCTAGGGGCAGATCTAATTTATCCTCGGATCGTTTGATCAACATGCGCATCCGTCTTTGTAGAGGGAATAACTGTAAGTCGGCACGATTTCTGCTTTCGAGAAATTGAAGGGATTAATCGTCACGTCATCGTGAATTGTAAAAGAGCAGCGAACACTACAGACCATATTGTACAATATTCTACAATATTTGGGTGCGTTCTATTGTATTATCCAGTGCAAGTACTAAAAATTTATAGTTTACATAACGTATACTACAGATTTTTAGTACTTGTAGTGAATAATAGAACGCAGTTATAGAATAATAAAAAAAAATAAGAATTACGATTTATTATATTTCGGTTAATGAACGAAAATCGAGACTTGATATTATTTATTATCTCTTCATATTTGCAATATCCTTATTTTTAATGTTTATAACATGTAAGCGAAATATTTCGTTTATAATGAAAATAAACCGTAAAATACGAATAATAAAATAATATAACTAATATAATTATATTAATCTGTGCAATTATTAGGTATTTATACGGATGTACAATTCATATCGGCGTTTCCAATTTAATACTTTAAAAGTGGAATTGGTTTTTGTTCTGTTCGATATTATCCTCGTTTGCACGTAAACGAATAGGCACGCGAAAGGCTAGCAGTCGGAGTACGGCGCATTATACTGCTCATTATATTCGATCTGTTCTCCAGCAATTCACGATATTGCATGCCGCATAACTTCCTTTCTCGCGATATAACATCGCATCATCCACGCGAGTACTTATGAACGATAAATCCTCATAACGATTTCTTCGTAAAAAATATAAAAATTGTTGGATTATTGCTACAGAACACACCACAAAAACCATTGCAATTTCCGATCGATTAGTGTTGTAAAAATAGCATTGGATTTATCTCTTTATTGCATTTTCATAGTTTGCATTGTGATATAATTGTTTTAATATCAGAAATATATTAATCGGATATTCTAGCAAAAATATTTATATTATCTAATAAAAACAAAATATATTACAACTAGAAATTTGCTAGTATATAATATTATTGTATAAAACTTAATTTATTCTCTTAATTGATAAATTGATACTTTGCATATAATTATACGTGTGTTGTATACATTTAATTTATGCACAACTTGTGGATAAATGTATATATAACTTACAAGCCCGTATGAAATAATGAAAGGTCGATTTAATTATTATTACGCGTCAGTAATAATCCATTAAATTACATTATTTATAATTAGCTATGTTAAAATAACCGGAATTAATATCTTATAATATCGGTAATCTAATATTACGTACACGTCTAAAATTTATTATTGTATGAAATTTATTTGATTCTTATTGAATTATTCTCGTACGCTATTTTTGTTCACTTTTTCTTTGTTCCTGATGAGGTTTTTCAAACAGTTCAATGAGATCGAAAATCCAAGTCGATGTCTCGGCAGGTGGTATAAAAGTTGTGCCGCCACTGTGGTTAAACAGCAGCCGCCTGTAGAGGTTTAAGGGGGCCGGTGGATAAAGGAGAGTATAGGAATTCTCTCTTAAAAACATCTGCTGCTACCATGGACCAAACGCGAAAGAGAGATGGAGGGCGTTACGAGAGCGTGATCTTTCAAATTGTGCTTTAAATGGGATTGCTTTGTTCTTTCATTGAATAAACGTTTTCTTACCGAAATAGTTTTGTTTAACGAAATGGTGCTTGTTTGTAACTGTCAACAGCTTTAAATTTAATTACTCCTTACTGCACTGTGATCGTTTTTGTAACGTTTTCTTGAAATGCTATATTTACTTCTTCTTTCAGCTATTACTATTTTTATTAGTATTTTGAGTATCTTCATATTCTTCATGAATGCATAAAGAGATAATAAGAATTCAGCAAAGATCAATAATGAGATATTCTGTATGTCGTGATAAGATATATCGTTTCATTACTTCAAAAGTTATACAACTTAAAAAATGTGATTTTCAAGTTATTATCATGAATGAGTTAGATGAAGATTATTTTATCAATCGTTAATAGTAAACTAACTTCTTTAAGTTCACAGGCCGTCCTTCAAATAACACTTACATTATTTTTTAAGGTTTTCAAAGAGATCGTAATACCTTCTACGAGAAAGACACATTTTGAGTTGTCGTTTTTGTAAATAAAAAGGAGAGTTTTCTATAAAGAATATTTAGGTTTTGATGATTAAAGTTTGAAGAAGAAATTGTTTTATTTGAATTTATAGTCATTTTTAGCTGTAAGATAAATGTAAACTGTTGATGATATTTCGAGTTGTGTCACTTTTGTTGAAATATTCTGGATTTGTTATAATTTTACAGGATATAAAAAAATCACTGAGAAAAGGGTAATTTTCTAAAGGTTGTAAAACGAAAATGACAAAGAACGTTTAATCATGTTTCTAAGACTATATTCTATTTGTCGATATTATTTAATTAGCCATTAATTTTCTATCAAATAGAAAAAAAACTTTTTCCTCTTTTCTGAAAAATTTAATTTTTTGAGTTGTGTAGCCTACACTTTTTAGAGTAAAGGAACCCTTCAAAAAATTCTGTATTTCCCAGATGGTTCCCAGATTGAGCGGCCAATCAAAGCGACCGACAAATCTCTCATGCGACGTGTGAAATATTAGCTTCGCGCTGATTTTGTTCCCTGAGCGAAAAACGTGTTCATAGCTTTTTGCGTAAAATCGAAATCGCGCCCTGCGTCCGTTCGAATTCGGTAGGCCAGAAGAAACAGACCGATTAGCATTTCGACCCGACTACTGTCGCAGATAATGAATAGCGTGCGATTATGCATACCAGAGAAACGAGGGTTCCGGGCGATTCCATATCGGGTCGTCAGGGGTATATATCATCCCCCGGAACGCTCTTCATGGCAGACACGAGCTCGCGGAGTAATGCAAGCTTCTTGCGCCCGAGTGAATCGCAGGAATTCGACGTTGTTATTCTCCTTTCATGGCCCCGAGATCTCTCGCGGGGGTGTGAGAGAACTGGAGTAGCGGGATGCTGGTGGCACATCTTACGTCGAGCTCCCACGCTGTCGCAGGTCCACATCCCCGATTCTCGTATTTTATGCACGAAAAAAGCCCTTATCCTCGCTTATCAGATGTACCTTTATCTTGCCGCAACGTTAGTCGACGATTTTTCCGATTTTCGCATCTCGATGGGGTCGAAAATATCTTCGGTTCTTGAATTTTGTCGCGATTTCTTATCGCAGTTGTCTGCTCTTTACATTCGTATTACTATTTTATAACAATCTGTTTTTAGAATATACTATATGTAACATAAGACATAGAATTATATCTACCATAAAACTTATCATAGGATTAATCTGGACGACCAATGATTTTACAGGACGTTCTGTATATACTTTTTTGATGCACGTATGCAAGAACACTTCTGCTTAATGAGTGTTTCGCGTTATTGATTAATGAGGAAGTAGTGTCTACGGAATTACGTTGATTCACGGCTCTGATAAGTGTTTTTCAGAGGCGTCTGTCAAGTGGTTTTTATTTACAACCGCTCATTAGTATCGCTACGTGACATCGGGGCCAGATAATACTCGCCGCTTACGTCATTCTTGTTTGTGTCGGTGACCAATTTTAGCTTAACTCCTACGATTGTGATTAGCATTTAGTACAAATTGCAATTCATACTCTATAATCTTACCGATATGGAAAGGCAGTGAGTTTCTTTATTTTTACAATAAAGGATTCCTTGTATTTCCATTGCATTTATTAATTTTTCGTAAACTATAATCGCATTTCCTCTTTCTGTTTTTCTTTCTCCATTTGAGACATTTGACCTACTAAATATTTCGTAGAAACATGCATATCTCATTGATTGTATATGCTGACTTTCTAATATAACATCTCGCTCATAAATAGATGCTTTCCAAATTTGAATCAATATATAGTCACTGACATCAGTCCCAATTATGGCATTGTGATGGCAATGAATTTATAATGAAATTTTTCGACTAAAAAAAAATCAATGAAACGTAGAATAACTAAGCTAGCTAACTTAGCTTTAGCGTTAAATTCAATGTACATAAAACTGATATGCAAATATTGATATTTTAATTATATAAAGCTCAAACTTCTTTTCTTTTTCAGTTGGATTTCACTAATTCATATTTAGAGAATGTATAGCGATACTCATTAATCAAGTCCTTTTTGGGCATAGTTAATATAGAATTCACCAGGATTCGCGTGTTGACGCAAAATCTCAGTATTTATGATAAATGAGATGAAATATAAACTTTCGAGACAATGTTCCTTATGAATCCTTTCCCATAAAGATCTTTACTTCCGATTCCATCTCTTCGCGTGCAAAGAACTTGGTTTTCGAGGAAACAAAGCGGCAAGAAGCGAAACTTCGAAATGCATCACGCCCCGCTGTGAGAAGTCTCAATTCGAAAAAAGCGACGTCTAATCCGACACTACGCGTGGATTAATGAGCACCTCTGACCCGCGACTTACTTGTAAAAATGAATCCGCAGTTCTCAGTTACACGAGACACTTCCCGGACGTCAAAACTTATCGGTGGTAGAGCCACGCGGCGCCAACCTTCTCGGCATCGAGTTTCGAGATCGGGAACGGGGAAAGCCGACGAGCCTTAATTTGCTCCTCTAACGGTCCGCCTCTTATCGCTTTTATCTACGATGATATTTCCGTCCGTGAGACTCTTTGACATCAGCGATTAGAGCTAAATCAAGATTTTAAACGATTGACTTCACCCATGTCAATGAACTTTGGAAGGGAAATGTAAAGAAAGCATAGATTTAAAATAATGTCAATTGTACAATCCATATAATAATGAAATGATTATCACGGCATTTATAAACTAAGAGCGCACTGATTTTAGCAAGATTTATGAAAATGGACTGATTAACATCACTTTCAAAAGTAAACGATTCGTACTCGTAGGAATTATTGGTGAATGACACCGGCATTTTCCTAGTGTCGTTTAACGACGAAGAGGTAGATCGAGTTTTACGATGAGGTATTTATTACTCTCTCTCTCTCTCTCTTTCTCTCTCTCTCTCTCTCTCTCTCTCTCTCTCTCTCTCTCTCTCTCTCTTTCTCTCTCTTTACTTTTCGTTTTCTTTCGTCTCTTATATTACCGTCTATCAGACGGATTGCACGACAAAAAGCGTTACGAACGGAGCTACCGGCGGGATACCAGGATGTAGAGATAATTCATACGGCTCATTCAGAGATATCTTTTACATGGACGCAATCATCGTTGTAAAAGGAATCCACCTCTAGATTCTTACGGGTCGCCGCGCTGGTCGGTCTGCCTCGAATGTCTTTCTCAAGTTACTCTCTTCGCGCGTCTCGCTCGATCGATTTCCGCTATTGCGCGGTAAACGATTTGGCGAGAAGCACAAACGATACAATCATTGATTCGTTCACTCTCGGCTGTGAAAATTGCCTTTTGTTTTTTTTTCCCGCCAAGAGGAAGTTTGATTCTCACTTCGCTACGTGCTCACGCGGAAAATCGGATGTGCCATGAGCCATGATGTAATGACATTATATCACATTTCTATTTCTGTAACTATTTCTGTTAATTAAATACTCCATGTTTGATTCGCGATAGCGGAAAGTGTTGGACATGAATGATGCATTTAAAAAAATCATGTGTGATACATTAAAATTGAGATATTAAAATATGAGACATAAAAATTTTACATTAGACTGATAATTAATTCTTATATAAATATTCTCTATGTTATCCAGTTTTCACTTGTGACAAGGCAACTATAATAACCAATTTGAACTATCCATCTGCAATCTGGGTCTTTTTAGTCGTTCATAAATGAAATTTTACTTTCAAATTTCTTTGAAATAAAAGAGGAATTCGGTTTCCTCTCTTAAAATATCTTGTTACAAAACTATTTGATAATGTAGTAGATATGTTGAAAAGTAAATCTGAATTTTTCTACATTTTTTTCAAAGTTTAAAACAGCAAAAAAGAGGGAGGGAGTAAAAATACCATTCAGATTTCAGACGGAAGATCGAAACTAAATATTTCGTATAAAATAATAATATACTGGTGAAAAAAAGAAACGGGGTCGTGCACGTCGAGCTAACATTTATTTATTGACAATAAATTATTTTTTCAATTTTCGTTTGTCCGACAGACGGTCATAATTTCTTAATTCTGTGAAACCGCAGACAACTCGTCGCATCTATTCGCTTATTCTTCCACCAGCAGGTACTGCGTTTTTGTGCCCCGCGCGCAGCAGTAAATTGGCCGAGAATCGTTCTGCCACAAAAATTAGGGTCCCCTCTCGAAAAATCGGCAGACAGTTTCGGGTTTATACGAGCACGATTGGCAGACAGCACGTTCGCGGTTATATGGCCGTGGCGAACGTGCGAACGTGACGTCGTCGCGCGTCGCTCCAAAAACGCCACTGATTTTTGTCTCTTCCCTATTCCGGCAATCTCACGCCCCCGATTTTCAATACCGCTCGCTGCTGTGAATAGCGTGGAATTAATTTCGGATCGTCGATCGCGATCGCGCTGCTGATAGATAACGCTTGGAAATGAAATTTGTTCGCTGAAACATCACGAAATAAAGTCTATCTCTTCATGAACTATCGATTCTTTTAATTGTTGTCGATTCTCATAATCTCAGAAATCCCACGTAGTCTATCGATTTGGGCAAAGTATTTAAGAATTTATACCTTTTTTTAGATAATTAAACAACTGCATTATCCTCAATTGATATATCAGAGAAATGTGCAGAGGAAAATAGTTAATGATACATTTCACGAAAACATGTTTCGTTAATTTCTACGTGGTATTTGACTTATGGGCGTATTCTGGACATGTTGTTTCACTTTAGAGGAATTTCTGCGGCGTCATTCCCGAGCCATTTTCCTGTCGAAACCGGTGATGTTTCCGCATCACTCTCAACGGCGTTGCCACGGTAGCTGCTCGTAAAATCATCTTTTTCGAGGGATGCTCGTGTGGAAGAACCGGGTGGTTGTAAAACCTGCCGCATACCCTCAGGACATTGGGGAACACAAACGGCCCCTAGGCGTTTGCGTTTGGCTAGCGTTAATTGCCAATTTGTAGGCGCGACCGCAACATGCCCGACTAAAGTTTGCCGTGTCACCACTTGCGCCTCTGTAGTATAATAAAGTTTTAGCGAGCAAACGGAAAGAAGGATTTGATATGGCAGTAATGTGACAATCAATGTATATATATATATATATAAACACAAATAACTCCCTAACATCTTTTAATAACAGATTCAGATTTTAGTATTACTTATTTACATACTCACATCATTGTGACAACGTAGATGTCTCTGGTCTTGCAGTATTTTATTTTACAACTGCTAGATTTTAAATGTCTTCTTATCTTTTTAAAATAAAATTTATACTTGTATCGGCTATATTCAACAAAAAAAGTAACTTTGCAACTGTTGTAAGATTCTTTATTAACATTGACACTAAAAGTACCAAACGTCATTATTGACCTTCTTTTTCTATCTTCTAAAAGATAGGATTCTGAAAATTATTAATTTTTTATTAATTACGTATTTTAGATTGATAAAAAAAATATTTGGTTCTTCGTTAAATTCTTAAATTTTCAAAACAATTTATTCACTTGGTTCTTTTAGCGAGTAAGAAATTATGGTACTTCTAATGTTAATATGATTGATTCTTGCCCTAGTTCCTCACTGGATCTAAATGTATAAACCAATTGTATTAAACAAACTGTTGTAAAGTTCTAAACAACAGTTGCATAACTGCTTTTTTTTGTTGAATATAATCGCATTCCGAAGGAGAACAAGAAAAACAACGTCAATTTGACCGAATTTGTCATTTTTTTGTGATTTAAATATAACATTACTTTGATTTTCTTGTTCTCCTCGGGTTGCCTCTAATTGAAATCGGAAGCTCAAGCAGTTTCGATACATCATGTCGCGTCGCAAGAGAACAATCGTTGCATTTTGTTGTTGAAGTGGCAGAGTATTCTATCGAATAATACGTTGCGTGGAAAGGTATATGCGTCGCATAAGAGTGTAGAAAGCGTGAAACGAAAGGTAATCGTGCAATCGTTTCATTTTAAGAATGAGAGAAACGGTCGAGTGGAAACGCGATCTTTCGCAGTGAGAGTAACTCCTCCCAACCCTAAGAAGATTCGTGACCAGAATTTTTCCATTCGCACTCGATGGTTACCGATAAGGAGTCGATGACAACAAGGTGACGCCCGCGGGGGCTGCCCGTTTCAGATAGCTATATTTTCCACCATATATGTACATAGGCGGCGAATATCGAGAAAAAATGTGTCTATATTGCCCGATTTTTATTCCTTCAATAAAATGTAAATTCTATTGCGGTCAATTGGAATTTTTATTTCACGCTAAACCAGCATATCTTTCGAAATATTTGATATTTATTACATGATCTTCCACATTGTGCACAATTTTCCATACTGAGAAAAAAAATAGTTGCAATTACTATAATTTAACTACAATACAATTTATAGTTATTTTTAATGTCAGCTGTATATCTTTATACATAAAATTATGAATGTAATTATTATTAATATAACATTATAGCAGTAATAACTACAAAAATGAAGTTCCTAGCAATAATTATTTTACCATACAATTACATTCACAAATATCCATTACAGTCACAAATATCAAACTCTTCTCCCATTGTGTCAGTACATTTTTGTAATAAGTAGATCATTAGACAATAGATTCATTAAGTGAATTATACAAAACATCTTGAAGCAAATAAGCAGAAAGCCTGAGTTTTGCATGAAAATATTAGATGTTTACTTTTAGAGATTATGTAAGTTCTCTTCTATAATCTTAGTATAATGTAATTAATTTTATTTAAATTTATAAGGCAGAGAATGCAAATTTATGCAAAGTGTCATAACGTAATACAGAACATTTTAAAAAGTGATATTTCAGTTTCACCTCAAGTTTTGCTTTTTAAACCTTAAAACACTGCACGATCTTACGTAATTTTCTTACATATCGGAAAAGAGCATTCGTAATTTTCGCGAGAATCACTCACGAAATTGTGCTTGCAAATATTTGCTCGCGTACAAGGGATGGAGAGAGCCGTTAAAGCACGGATCAACGGATAGCTTGCGCGACGTCCGACGAAATCGGTTACGAGGGGTAATCACGTCGGCATTATTATGCGTAACGCCAGCCATTATCGCGGTCGACAGGTCCCCGTGAGAAAGTTCGCGATCGCCGCCAATGTCGTATACGTGTGCTTTCGCGCTCAGGAGTAGCCAGGAGGTGTGCAGGCTGGCCACGTAGGCACGAGCTCGGGCTAGATGCTCCTCACACATACGCATGTGTTTTCACGTTCTATTACCTCCGCCTACCTAGTACCTACGTACCAACCTACTGGCCGAACAATAATAGCTATTGTACGACGGCTTGTTAACGCGATACGTGAGCGAGAGGGACGACGGTCCCTCCGCGACCGGCACGGCGATTTAATCGTGAATTCAGAGATTTGCAACCGGAAATCAGCCGCACGGCTGCTAATTCCGGACCGGTCGAACGACGGATTTCGCAACGCGACGCAGTTCCATACTGGATCGATGAATCCGGTCGCAAATGCATCTATAGAAACTCATTTGATCACACTGTGAAAAATATCATGAAATTTAATATACTTTCAGTTACACTAGTTGAATTTAATTTCATAACATTACATAAAGCTTAATTACATTAAATTAAATTTAATGTATTTCGTACCGAAAAGTATATTTGTGTACACGTATATGAGATTTAATGTATAACTTTCCATAAAATTTTTTGAAATTTAATGCACATATTCGTTATATATTTAAGCCTGCTGTAACTTAATTTCCAGTTAAACCATTCATTACTTTTTACTTCATAATCATAAGCTTCCTTTATATGTTACTTAAATTCATAATGAAATTTCTGACAGCATATTTTTTTTTTAAACCAGCATAGTTTCCCAACTATTGTATTATAAATAATTGTCTAGAGATACCATCAGAATAAAAATTTATGGCGTGGCATAGCTGTAATAATTGCGAATGCAATAAATATCTATTTAGATATAAGAGGATTGCACGCTTTTAATGTCATAATAAATATTACTAGTTACATGAAGTATTGCCTATGGTTTACGATTAATCTCATTTAAAAATCTAACGACGGAGCATTATGAAGCATTGAGTTTCATCAGCGAACTATTACTTTCGATTGTGTCGGGAATTTCGCGAGATTATCGAAAAACGTGTGCGCATCGAGATGCGAGGCTTCGATGATTCATTCCACGAACGGAGGAAATGCTCGGCGGTGAGAGGTGCGTAGGTGAAGGCGAAAGAATGAATGAACGCGAAGCGGAAGCGAGTGGACTCGCGCGGCGGCACGCCTCGCATACTGGGTGCCTCGTGTGTAACTTATGTACATGTTTGATCATCAGTTTGCCAGTTGAGTGAATAAAATGTAATAGTACGCGGGGATATTGAGCAGGTAATCTCATAGATGGTTGAATAGAAAATTTTTGTGAAAAATTAATCATGAGAGAAACTGTTCCTTATCGATACAATGATAAATTAACGTTCCTTCATCTTTATCATGAAAGTTGTCAAACACCCTGTATACGCATACCCGTACCTGCGTGCATGATCACGCTGAGCTACCTTTCCCGATCGACGAGACGCGTTTTCCTGTGCCGACACCGGACGTCCGGCGCGGTCAACGGAATAGTAATACGCAACGCGAACAGGTATAGATAGCCACCCGTATACCTATGTTCGCTTGAAGGATTCCATTTATATAAATTGATACGATCACGTCTAATGTAATAGAACTATAAAGGCAATCCAGCCAGGCACGATAACTGGGGCACGATCGATGATAAAAGTGAAGTTGTACGTGGTCTGTGTACTAATATTTTGTGTATTAACTTCCATTATTTCCTCTATTATTTTTAACGTTAGATATTTCTAATATACTTAATAGATTAGAAATATACTAGATTAGAAATAATTTCTCTTTCTCGCTTTCTCATTCTTTCTCTGTTTTTAGCTGTTTTTTTATTTTTGAATCTACTTTAAAAAACAACTTTAAAACAAGCGCTTGACAAGTTAGATAAATAATCCACTTTTAGGTAATGTAGGAGTTATTACTTTGTACATTATAGCGAGCACTTTCGCTGATGTAAATTACTATACTTAATTGGAGATTTATTTAATTAAGAAGTGATGTGTAACCAGGCAGGATAGTCGCGAGGCTCGAAGTTATAACTCACTTACGATCGTTTGGCAGAGGACGAAGTACGGTTTTTGGCGGAAAAGCGAGTCCTGCGGTCTGATAGATACTACAAAATTGTTTAATAACGGATGAAAGTTCCGGGCGTCTCGTTTACAGTGGACCGGATGATCCGCTGTCGCGTTTCCGCATCAATGCGACGGAACGAACGAATGCAGGCGATCCGCTCAGCCGCCGACATTGTGCAAAATATCATTGTTCGATACTGCGAGTCACGTAGAGAGAGAGAGAGAGAGAGAGAGAGAGAGAGAGAGGGGGGGGTGGGGAAGAGAAAAAGGGTTACCGGTGACCTATTCGTTTCCGGTGGCGCGGTGGAATGTCGATAATTGAGCCGGTGAGAGAGGAACGATGGAAGTTAGAGAATAAAAACATTCACGAATATTTTACCGTACGGCGTTATCTGCGATGTTTTGACAGGAATTACGTGCCGACAAAATTAAATAAATAATACTATTCACTTTTATAATACACTTTATAATATCTTAGATATCATCATATTTAATATTAGATAATATAAGCGAATAACTAATTATGCAAATTATACAAAAAGTTATTTCTTTTTTATCTTTTTTATCATCAAAAACTGCAAGCTGAAAATCGAACATTCTAATGAGCTATCTGAAATTTAATTCACTTATCTTTCTTTCTATTAGTATACTTGTATTTTACGCGAATAAATTTTCAAGCGAATGAAATGGTATCCCCCCGACATCGGATGTTCGACGAAAGGGGATTTTTAGAACTAATATTAGTTCGAAGCAAGCAGGCAATCGATTAACTAAACATCCATTATTACCAGGATGGCCACTGCTAATATTCACACAACCTGTGGCAACGTGAGAATAACGAGAAACGGGGACGGATAATTAACGTCGTACACGTCCTCTCACAGTTTTATGGTTAGTTTAACAGTGGCTAACGTCAGTCATCAATATTCGCCGGTCCGCGTCGTCGTGCGTGACTTACTATTATATTTTTGCTTATTCCGCCAGTAGTTTCTTGAATCTCGAATATGCGAAGCATTTCCGCGCTGCTTTGCATTTTATGCGCACCCCATAATTCATGCCATACGTGATTATTTTTACTAACGAAATTCCAACTGCATTTAATTTTCGCGAAATTTTTTGTAATCACATTTCAAAATTATCTGTCCGCTTTGCTCAAATACTGTCGCAATACTCGTCATCGTAATCGTCAAGTAACAATCGATCTCCGCGTCCGAAAAGTTCCTACGTTTGCCATTGCGTGCCATCAAATTTCCTGCAGGGCTAATTATCATTAAGTATGAGCGCAAGTCACGTTACAACGAAACTCGTAAACTTATATATTCTGTATATATTTCTGATATAATCATCAAACACGTTTATGTGAGCTTAACTCGCCATAACTGAAGATTACGAGGAATAATGTCGACATGCGACGTATCATTCTAATTCTGCTTAAGTTAAAAAATATATTCAACAATGATTTTCAAATTTCTAATGAATTACATTCACGTGCAAAGATTATGAAATAAACCGAACAATTAAAAGAAAAGAAATATTCGTTATAGTATAACATAATTTTCTCCACATTATTATGAACTTTTATTAATTGTATTGTACTTTTATTAACTGTATCAAGTTTTCTCTGCAATACATTACGTGTGTAGTATTATTAGAAATAATTTACTATAATTTGAGATGAATATTTCACATTTGATGGGATCATTATTATCACAAGAATTTTGCTACTATATCCGGAAATTAGAGAAAGATCGCGAGAACGATCGGCAATCCCCCTGGCTCTGAAACGTTAAGGAACGATCTCTCACAGTAATCAGGATATACGGTCGCCTCCGGGGATGGACGGTTAAATGCTGCTGACGGAAAGTACTACAGAGAACGTTCTAATTATTGTCTTCTTTCGGAAGCTGCGCAAGATTTCCCAAGAGTGATCGGAGCTCCTTCGTGTCTCGCACAGCGAACTTGCGCCGATAACTTTGAAACTCGCATGAACCGAGAAAGAGATAGAGATAGAGATAGAAAGAGAGACAGAGAGAGAGAGAGAGAGAGGAATGTGAGAAGATGAGAAAAAGTTCGACAGTTCTCGCGCGGAGACGAGTAGCTTTAAGTATATAGAACTCTTAAGAAGTAAGCGGAAACCGCATTGCGTATTTATGAGATTCCAGTTGTCGCTTTAGCGGCAGCTCGCCATGGCCAAAGTAATTGCGACAGGTAAGACGTGAATAATGAATCGCCAATCGAAATAATTTAACTTTGGGATTTATCCGTGACGGGATTAAGAAGAAGAAACAAAAGAAAACGCTCGACCTCTTTCTCGCATTTTGTCAAAATTTTACGTTTTTTACTCAAGGAATCGCCCTTTATTTTTATCCGAATTCGCATAAACTGTTAATCTCCATCGGGCATTATGTCATAGTCAAGATTTGAAATGTTATAATTAATAATGTGTTTTAAATAGGAATGCTACTCTCCATTTGAAATGTTCGCCAATTTATTCCGTAGTAATTATGTCACATATCTACGAGTTTAGTCATGGAAATTAACATTAGTGGTAACTGCTTTATGTATATTAAAATTTATTGGCATATCCGGTTTAATAATATTAATAAGACGAGCGCTATTATCAACTCACAGAGAGAGAGAGAGAGAGAGAGAGAGGGGGGGGGGAAGGGGAAGAAGAGGATGTTAAATACTAATTTATGAATTTATGAATGAAACAAGAATATTTTATTCTCAAGTAATGCATAACTAGATTGATGTTATTATTAGCTGCTTGTGTAAAGCAGCATAAATGAGTTTTGATAGTGAATACATAGGCAATTTCACGAGGCAAACATTATTATCGTTCAGTCAGCGACCTATTCTGAATCAGCAGTTCTGGACCTAAACCGAGAAATGTACAACAAGCGAATAGATTTTCTGCTAATTTTAACGAAGCGATACTGTGGTTAGATAGCGCTTCATGGAATTCGATATGAACGCTGCCAAAATGTACAATATAGGATGAGCGGAACTTTGTTATTGAAAGCTAAAACAACCGCAACATGTAACATTTAACAAAAGATCGATAATGAAGTCCCAGATAGCCTCAGGATTAGTTAGATTAAAGAAATATAATATTTCTTTAATCTCTAAGTAATCATGTGGGACGTCATTATCGATCTTCTGTTAGATTACAATGAAGAACCAGCATTTCCAATACATTTATTTTAGAATGATATTATACATACCTTTCGTACTACGTCTCATATACAGATGCATAATAAGTGGCGTCGTATATGTATGTGTTTTTCGTGTAAAAATAACACTACATGGTTAAATGTAGAATCTATTTTTATATGCAATATAGTGTGTTATTTTCACACATAGGTATATGAAGTCACTTATTACATTTGAATTTGCAGTATATAATAGTTGTATAAAATGAGTTCTTCTGTTATCAATTTTTGTATTTTTATTTTGAACAACAAATAAATTATTAATCTGGAGAGAGAGAGAGAGAGAGAGAGAGAGAGAGAGAGAGAGAGAGAGTGTGTGTGTGCCGTGTGTATATCGAAGTAATGTGACGACGGAGATGACTATCTGCGAAAAATTACGTTGGCGATGTCTCGGCAAAAAACTGAGCGCCTTAATTCAGCTATTAATATATTAGACGGCTTCGCGTCACACCAAGTCGCGCGATTATATTTTACGCGAGGAGACGTTATGAAGAACTACGGCTGATGCGATTACCGCGGACAGGAAGTAACTTTTTATCGGGACATTATAAGCGCCCCGTTTACGGACCGTGTCGTAAAGTAAATGTGCTTTATTCATTTTCTGGTAGATATCCGGAGGGACTGCGGATGCAGCTATATATTTCAGTCTTTTGCCTCCTTAGTATCACATCTGATGTTATGGCTAAATAAATAATTTAATTTGAACAATTTTCGTGAGTATGCCCTGCGGAGAGAAATCAACAATATATTTATTGGAACAAAAGTTTATAGCACTACTTTATATCATATCTATATGTTTCTAAAAAAAATTTTTTTTAATATTTATAATTATATCATTTAATAGAGCACAATTTCAATTTTAAGAATCTGTTTTTTTTTTAATTGCATTATGATGATTTTTACCGAGTTATGAGCAATCAAAGTCAAAATGCTCCTTTTATTTAATTTGTGATAAGTCAGAAACAAAAAATTGGAAAAACATTTTTTTTTAAAACGATTTTGAAAACTTTAAGATTTCAAATTAAAAAATAGAAAATTTTTGCAAAAATTTTTTGAGCATGTGACAGATCCATGAAGTAAGAAGAAAATTTCGCATTTTGTCTAGCTTGTAGTGTTCTATATGTAAAAAATTGTCAAACTCACAGAAATTTCAAAGCTATAGTAACTTTTCGAAAGTAGAGATTTTAAGTTCTAAAACCTTTTCCTAATTTAAATTTCGTTCGTTTTTAACAAAGTTACATGTGCGTGAATTTTGAAGCTTGTAGCTACAAACTTTTGTTCCAACCCAATATTAAGTTATGATAAATTTCGAGCCATTTTACTGCCATGCTATATTATCGCTTTGTTACTTTTACATTGTGAGATATAGTATATATACTCGATATATTAATCTATATTGCTACAGAAGAGTGAGCGAACAAAATCGCATTAGAGAAAGAACTTGTAATCTCTACACAAAGGAGGAAACGGCGCTCAGCTAATTAACGTGCTCAACCGTAGTAATTAGAATTCGGGTCTGAATGCGTCGAATGCTTACAGGGTACATTGTTGTATTCAGTGCGGAGAATGTCGAAGGGTGCAGGTTCCGTTGTTCGTGCGGCTATGCTGGCTTGCAGAGAGAATTGGATTTGAAATGAAACGTTTGAATCTTTAGAATGTAACTTCTTTTCGAAACCATTGCGCTTTTTATGCTACTGATGCGATAAGGTTTGCAATTCACACATAAACTCAGGCCACTGAACTTCATTACGTCACATATGATATCGTGTAACTCCAATTTCTATTCATTCTTATTATTTTCATTTAAACCGTGTCTTCCCATGTTATTTAAACCAGGTCTTCCTAGTTATAGAACAGCATCTTTCTAATTTTTTTCTCTATGTGTATTTAATATTTTCTCAAAATATTTCTTTAAGATCATTTTTAAGTCTTCTTTATACAATTAATTTTCGTCAGTATATATTTAGTGGTGACATCGCTGGATCTATCTATAATGAGTGAGAGTACTATGATACTTATTGCTTTGTATCACTTAGATGATTCTTAAAAACAAATTTTGTATTGATTACAAAAATGTTTGCGGACAGACTGAAATCTTGATATGTTACTCGTAAAGGAATAATTAAGTTGCAGTATATAAAAAAGAGGGGATGGTGAGGGGGAGAGGGAGAGAGAGAGACAGAGGGAGAAGGAGAGCGAGAGGGGGGAGAGAGAGAGAGAGAGAGAGAGAGAGAGAGAGAGAGAGAGAGAGAGAC
>NW_017305683.1:1207787-1225067 GCF_001594115.1 Trachymyrmex septentrionalis
GGGAGAGAGAGAGACGTCCAGATGAAAAGACTTCAGTATAATTTTGCAAATCTTGCCTGTATAAATTTCCTATAAATAGGACATTAGGAAGTTTCAGTGTCCTACTAAATAGGGATAAAGTTTTTATACTCGACGAGTTCAAATTCGCGGAAACAATCATGCTAGACTGCAGATGCAATTATATTGAAAGGATACATTAACAGCACACACTTATTATAAACTGCATTCGAAAGTGTTACCAAAAAAAAAATAAAAAAAAGTTCGGAACTAATGGGTCAAGTACAATCTAGCATTCTTTCGATCTATCTAATATATTTTCGCACGAAGTTCTTCCTTATAAAAAATACATATGTTTTTTTTAACGTTTGTGTTTTTATCCAACGTTTAATATTTTCAAGTATATAATTTATATCTATATACTGTTAAAGAATTACTCGATTTAATTGTAAAAGAATGGAAATAATGAACACAATTATTTGACATACGTGTTTGAATCGTCATATTACTTTTACCTATCGAAATCTTTCGACCATAGCGGAGCATAATATCCGATGGTGCCGGACATTGACCAATTCTCAGTCAGCTATGCTCTCCGGTATTCCGGTGTGGCTCGAATCGAAATCAACTGTTAACTTGGCTGCCAGCCAGTCTGGTCACTCAATGATGCAACTTCGTTTGACGTTCCTTTTTGCACTTCAAAACGATGAGAGCATCACAGGCTCTCCTCACATTGTGATCTCAACATTTTTTATTAATGAATCATCTGCATGTAATGGGACAAACGTTTGCCAAATCGATAATAAAGTATCTTAGATTTTCGATAGTATTTTCGATAGTAGCGATTCTTCTTAGTGGTGCAATAATGTCATATATAGCAATTCAATGAATTTCAAATATCTAAAAATTATAGGGTAAGAGATATATCTTGCATACACAAGTACTAAGAAAATTCACTTTATATGAAAACAATTTTTATAATGATCGAATATTCTTTTTATATTACTGGATATATACTTATAATAAGTATTCTGAAAATTGTAAGAAATATTAAATAGTCTAATATTATTAATAAAATTGAAATCTATACAAATATCATATATACATATATATATATATATAGAGCGAGTCCTTTTAATTTTCTTTTCAGCATCGATAACGGATTATTACGTTAAAATTAAATTAATAAAATTATATTAGGATAGATTATTTGAATACTTTCAGTATTATTCTGTAATTTCTAATTTTTTACTAATACATTCAATTAAATAATCACATTAATTTTATTGATTGCAATTAATATTATTACTATTTCTCGCTAACATTGTATCATTTTGCTCTGTCGCGAGCTCGCTTGGATTTTCCCGCATTTGCGAAAAATACAAAGATAGGGAGGCTGGTGGCATGAGAGAGGACGCGATAAGGGAACGAAGGTAAATGGAGTATTCCGCGAGTTCTCGATCCCATTTATTGTCTTCGTTCGCCCTTTTGTGACCGCCACATCGCACGGAAAAAAAGCTGGCGCTGATCCTAGAACGGAGGAGAGGTTGCCGGCTAATTTTTCAAAGGCTCGCACTACGGCAGTCGCGATAATCCCGAATGAAAAAGTGACGGCCGCACCCCCTGGAATAGCAGTGCAAACCGATCGATGCTATCCTTTATATTTTACACTAGGCTTGAGACGTAATCTATTCTCGCGATATCATGACGCATGCCTCGTCGGCATTATCTGCGAGACTTGTAATTTAGGTCGCGCCTAGGAGAATCACGACGAATATTCATTGTCATGAACGCTTTATATCTGTGTTTGTTTCATATCTGAGGCATCGCGAAGAGATGGATGTATGTAAAAACTAATGGAACTTAAACTTTAAGCTGCTATGCTACCAAAGAATCACAAAATAATTTTATCCAAACATTTTCATTGAATGATTTTAAAATTACACGTTCAGTAATATATTTGGATAATATGATATAGTCAATAATGAAATTATATATTAATTAAGTGCTTCTTTTTTGAATACTTCTTTATTTCCATTAATAAATTTTTCGGAATTATTATTGAAGAATCATAATTTTCTGGTTTGCACGTTTCTCGACTTCTTTCTAGAGAAATAACGATCTTGATGAACGATGCTGAGAAAAATAAGACGGAAGGGTGGGAAAGAAAAGGATACAGGAAACGCAGAATTCATAAATTTCTGGATTAAGCTTTTAAAGTATGAAAAATAACAGTACAAGTATGGGGGAGGTCGACAAGTGTGATTGCGGAAATTCTGCTTATATCGATTCGCGGCAGAAAGAGGCTGTGAAAATCTACGCATAAATATTCGCACATCCTTGTTCTAATTGGATCTGCTGGTTCAATTAATAACGAATTCATCGCGATACTTTTATTTGATTTCTATTAAATTATAATTGTTAATTGAATTTTTTTAATTAAGAGTTCTTTATGATCCATTTTTTCGGATTATTGTTACCACATAGATATACGCATGAGTTTTTTTCCTGCAGAATTATTGTTATGGCGGCGAAAAAAATATCATCAAATCAATAGAATACCTGAGCGATTATTTCAGAGATCTTTTTAAACTAGACAAGAGAATATAATTTACCTACGTACATCACGATATTTCACAATTCATAATTTTATAATTTTTCCGGTCCATCTTTTAACATACTGCGTTTGATATCGCGATACGCGTTCAGAGAGGCAGAAAATTTTACTTAACTTTGGGCGGAGTCCCGCTGGAATTACGCAGACTTTTCCTTGTTGGCTTTTGGAAAACACTTATCTATGGTATCTAAAACGTGTACCATCCCGTGATATGCTTTAAAACTTCGTCCATCTGGAAAATCACTATAGTCCCTTCGAGGATTTGCCCGTTTTAGCTGGAACCGTCGTTTCGTGACTTCATAGTACCTTTGCAGTATATTCCGAGTTTAAAAACTCAAAATTATGAATTTGGAAAACTCGTGGATCAACGCGACAATATCAATAAAACTATGAACATTTTGGTATATCAAAGTTGACTTGCGCATTCCGCGAGATTTTACTTTTAAAATTCAGATAAATATAAATATAATATTAATATACATATATAATATTAATGTGAAATTAGTATATAAAACTAAAAAATTAATACCAGATAATAATATAATACGCTAAAATTCAATTTACTATAAATGAGTTAATAAAAATATTATATACATGTGAGCGATTTAAAATACTTTTCTAAAGTGAATATTAACTATTGCGTATATTTAGAGTATTACTAAAAGTGATACTCGAAAGCAGATTTTGAAGGTTTAAAAAGATATGAAATCTTAGTCTTCATTCGTTTTTAATAAATATCCGAATTAAATTTCTATTACGCAATTTATTTTTAAGACAATTATCTATTGTCAAAAATCAAAAGGTATTTAGAAAACATCATTGCCTATAATATCGAATATTTTTATTTGTTTGTGGTTTGATTAGAGACTTACGATAAAGATTTATGAATTCCACTCAGGTGAAGAGTTATTTTAGTTATATCTCTAGTTTCCAAAGAAGATGAGCATCGCAGAGAACTTTTTTCTACAAACGGGATGATAATGCCGGATGGAGTGCTTCTCACAACGCGAAGTCTGGAGAGATATTTGATTTTCCCTAGCGTGAGCAATGAAGTTACGAAGATGTTTTCTGATATTGAGGCGTCTTTAACTATGCGAGGATGAAGTATTGTGAGGATCGTAAGCTTCTAAGCTGTTTCCAACATTCAGGCCTTTAGACTCGAGAAACTCGCTATGGAACTGATCGTCTTAACTTCTTTAAGGACTGATCGTCTTAGCTAACTAAGGATGAAGCCAAGTAAGGGAGCTCTAAATTCACCAGATCAAATAGATATTCACGATGACAGAAATTTGGATGTTGGAAGTAATTTAAGCTCTAGGCGCTCTCTAATGACCACTCAAACGCGCAATAGTTAACAAGTACTTTAACGGTGCTTATTGTTTTCATGTCCTTTGGATGTTCTTAGCTTCATATTGATGAATTCTTGTCGTGCTCTCTAATGGCTTTAATCTAAAGACAGGTAAAAGCTAGCACGTGCAATTATATCCCGTTGTTTGTAGCTTTGCTGTTGAACTTTCGTTAAAAGTTTTGTCTGTTCTCTGCGTTCAGTGTTCTCAAAGAGCTTCAACGACACCGTTTCGTATGCATGAAAATTAACTAAAATAAGAATCCCAAAGAATCAGGAAATATATGTAAATTGAATTTTTTGCTATTTTAATTTTCTCGAATTCTTTTACAGTTAATTTAACTGTATTTATTAAATACTCTTCTTTTTATCAATAGATGGTAATTGTAATTTAATTTTCCAGTACAAACATATTAAATTCAGCGATATCAAACAATTATATTATGGTTAGAAATACCTAGTATTAATGTTTTCATTATCGCTAAAAAATACGTGATTATAATAAAGTCAAAATGAGAAATAAGAAATCCGAGGAAGGAGAGAAATTTTTTGTTTCCATTCCCGTTCCAATTCCAGTAATTTGTTGCAGAATAATTTCTTCTTTTTGCTACAATGTACGAAAGATATTTTACAGGTTGATACATTTCAACCGGTGCATTACGCGATTGTAGGTGTTTCTCGTGTGTATCTGTAAGCCCTATGATCAGTATCCGCATTCCGATGATATACGTCCAATACCCGTTTTTCGAGAGAGATCATCCTTACTACCGTGTATATAAGTCAGTGCGCAGCCGGCCGCCATGAAATCGCGCTCGTAATATTTCTTCGGCGCAGCGCTTTTACGGTTCTTGCGGGACACCGAAAGGAATGAAGAAACGGGAGGGTAAGAGCAGAGGTATAATAAAGCGACGGCCGCCGTACCGGTGGCCCTCCCTTTCTCGTGTCTCCCGCCCTTTCTTGCTTTCTTTCCCGTGTGCTTCTGTACCGTTCCTCTCGACCCCGAGAGATAGAGGGAGACAATGGTGGTAACGTACCGCTATGGCGGACGCAATGAGACCAAGATAGAAATTGATGACACTCATAATTTACGAGAAATCGCGATTTTTTTTTAAGAACCTGGATCCGCCGTCGTCTCTACTTCGTCCTTTCCTCTGTCCTGACCCCGCCGTCGTCGTCTCCTTCGTGTCGCGAGCGAGCGCGAGCGATGGAAAGAGACTAGAAAAGTAGACGAAAAAGATCGCCATCGCGCGCGATGGCGAAAGGAGGAGGTGAATAAAATTCCGATAAATTTGCATTACACCATAAATCCGATGCGCAGCCGCCAACACAGTCCGTTTTGGATATTCCCAACGCTATTCCCCGCAAGATCGCTATTCCTGCGGACGTACACGATCCGGAGGACGGGTAAAGTGTCGCTGCCGCGCCGATGGAAGCATCGCGGAGATCTCTTTGCGTTCTCGAATACGCGCCTCGTGAGAGACGATCACGTGACGATCGATCACTTTTCCGTGTCGTCCACCGGATACACGCGAGCGGCGTATATATCCTCTTGGTATACGAGTAGAGAAATATTCAACGACACCCGCTTATTCTCTCGGGATACATTTGCTCGTTACGCTATCCTTATTTCTTTCTTAAATCCCCAAGAATGCGAGATAAATGAGAAAGTACAAACTATAATTTGTCACATTAATTAACTCCTTTATCAATACTTTTTTATTAATCCTTTGAGGACCGGAGTTTTATAATTTATAGAAGATCTTATTTTGTAAAAGTTTTTAGGATCACTATAAAGTTGATTCTGTCCTTAGAATTTTAACGTCGAATTTCCAAAAAATAATCTGATTATTGTGAAATTTGATTTAAGGAGGTTTTTGATATCACTGTTTAGTTTGAATGGTAGCCTAAAAATGTTTAATTTTAAAGAGGTATTCACAAATTTTAAAACTCCAATAAATGAGGAGCTGATGTTACAGGATTTATTATCGAAATTTGGAAAGCAATAGGTACACTAACTGTTTACGTAGCCCTGATGATTACCGAGTTTTATGATAATCAAATCATTTTTTGAATTTTTGTCCACTATATTAGATTCATCATTTTAATTTTTTTATTTTTTACCTCAATTCAAATAAAGCATTGTCAAATTACTCTGCATAGGCCAAGTTCCATAAAAATCGAACAAGCAATTTACAAAAAAAAAGAGTGTGATTTTAAATGGAAATCGCAAATCTACAAAGGGTATAGAAAATAAGTAATAAAGTATAGAAAATAACCACGACATTTTAAAATTTTATTTGACATACATGTTATTGGAAGAATAAATGATTTGTAAAGGCTTTGTAAATTTGCAAGTTGAGGATTGTTAACGTCAATTGTCAATGAAAAATAATGTAACAGCAAAATGTAAGAATTGTAGAACTGTATCATAATTTTTTATTTTTAGGTCTGTACAATAATTTTTTATTCTCGCAACTTGTTGTCGCGTAAGCGCAATTTACGATAAAAACAAGGTACTAAATAAATATAAAAATTGTAAACTGCAATTTCTATACACTTTTAAGATACCTGTATTATTGACAAATGGCTTTTATAACAGCCGCACATTGATTCTTTGAACTCAAAATTTAATAATTTTTTTTCCCGCGTCCTGGATGTCACGTATCCGTTGAAGTAAAAAGAATTAGGGATATCGGATTAGAGCAGTTGCAGCGTCAGTAGTTGCAACGTGACGGTGCATTTGCATCATTAAACGTCTGTACAGTGACGGTCGACTTTTGCGCGGGAAATAGGTGGCCTCTCTCGCAGTCGAAGCACGCGCGAAGTCGTCGTTGACAATTTAAATGAGCGGGGATCAACAACGAGAGAACGAGAGAGAGAGAGAGAGAGAGAGAGAGAGAGAGAGAGAGAAAGAGAGAGAAACCAAGAAGCATGCATATCGCATCGCGGAGTCACCACCGTCGTTCTCGTCATCTTCCGCGCCTCGTAATCGTTGCTGCCGTTAATTGTCGTTAATTAAAGAAGTCTCCCCTGGAGATTGCGCTTCGCTGCCGTTTAATTACGAAAAGGATTCATTAGCGTAGAGAGGTAGTCACCTAACGAGGGCAAAACAGCGGCGACGGGATCTGACGAGGCAGTCTGGCATTTTCTGGTTACAACCGTCATGCTGGAGTGCACGACTGTGGTGTGATAGTAAAGTAGAAGGGAGAAAACTATACGTTTCTCTCCCTTTCTCAGAGGATAGACTATGACCCCAGAAACCAAGAAGACTACACACTTACGTCCTCTTCCCTTTCTTGCTTCCTTTTCCTTTTTTCGATTTTTTCGACGTCTCAACTGTGTTTCCGCATCCGCTTGAATCATGAGATAGCACATCGTGCCATCGAATGGAAAGAATAAGAAAAAGAAGCCTCGCTATATCATTGTCGCGTGGCGATAATAAATGAAAGTCAAAATCGAGCACAGGTGCAAGCATAATATTCAGACACGTGTATTTCTCTTCATCGTTATTTGAATATTACGTTAACATCCAGAAATTTTCATACATACATGATTAATGATGCTCAGATATTCAAATATTCGAAATATTTGTGTATGTACCATTAAATATTTGATAAATTCCGCCGCTTCCGCTAATCGAACGCTGTAACAAGAGCCAAATGCAAAAATGCATTTAGTTCCCGTTCAGTCCGGCGACGTAAACCGTGAAAATACGTTTCCCAACCGGAATCGGATCCACCCTAAATATGTCTGCACATGCACTCGCGAAAATTCCCGTTTGCTACGCTCTTCGATATTCAATTGCGTTTGTCGGCTTTCCAACCAACCCCCATACGCTCTCGTCACTCAATGCTCTCAACCCTCTTTCCTACTCTAATCTTTTCTCTTCTTTTCTCTTTACGTATGCCTCTCCCTCCCTTCCTCCCTCCCTTCCCCCCCTCTCTCTCTCTCTCTCTGTTTGTTTCTGTTTCTCTCTTTCTGCGTGTGCTTTGTTATGCACGTATATTCGTACACGGCTTCCTGGCCACGTGTACCCGCTCGACTGGTTGAAAGTTTATTGCCCGTGCAGGCTGAAATCTCCGTGCGAAAAAATTTCGCTCGCCGCTTCCGAATCCACCACTAAATTGGACATAAATTTGCTGCACTATCCTGTTGCCAACCCTATGTTCTTTGGTCCTCCTTCAGTCCACCTCTGCCTCTTTCTCCAAATTCTGTCGAGAAAGTTGACATATATCAAGTGAGTGTTTACACTTACTAAAGAAAACAACAAAAATATGATATTCCTTAACAAATACGAAGTTTTAAAATTATCATTTAAAAAAATTTATCAAATGTTGAATTATGTGAAAATAATTTCTTTTTTAAATAATAAAGAGTAGTAATTTCTTCTCCTTTTTTTTTTTGTAAAATTATCGACTACCCATTAGATAAATTTGAAGTATAACTTATTATTATGAATTAATCTAACATTAAAATTTCAGTGAAATTTAATAATTTTTTCGATTTATTTTCTATTTCTCTGCTATCTGGACGATATAAAATGGTAAAGAAATTTAGACTGACAATGACTGCTTTTCATTTAATGACAAGTCGACATTCTCGGCATTCCATGAACACCAAAGACAGAACAATACTGATGTCGTCAAGTAGAAAACACTATCAATCCGATTTACGAGTATCTTGTAAAGATTCGATTTCCAATATCGCAGAATTTTCAAACACTTGAAATATTCTGCTCTGACTATTCTATCATTTACACGCGTATCCTTAATATATAATCACACGTTTTACGCGTGCGACCGACACGCGAAACCGAGAAGCAACGGCGCGTTATCGCACCTTCACGCTCTATCGGATTGCCTACGGTTCTTCGTCTTCGTCAGCGATTTTTCGTGAAAAAAAAAAAGAGCCGCGGGCGAGATACCACGCCATCATGAGCCATGTCACGCACACACATGCGTGCCCGTCGAACAGCGACAGCCGAGAGTGAAAAACGGCGCGCTCGGCGAACCGGCGCGCGATGCGGCGAGGCGATTCGGAACGTTCGGCGAATTCGAGTCGAATCGCGGGAAAATTAACGACGCCCGCGCATCGGCGTCGGCATCGCCGCGATTCGCTACCGCTACCGCCGCCGGCAAACGACAGCCGCGTAATTAATAGAAACGGCGGCGAGAGCTTCAGCGTGGAAAAATATCGGATCTTTCGCGTTTGTAACGCTCGATATCCGATTCCGAAATAACGAGGTCCCTCCTCACTGCTTTTCCGACGATGATATGTGCGTAATCGCGAATGGCATCCGCGTAAAGTGTATATCGATTATTTATTGATTCTTTTATTATTCTCTTTTATCAATTATTAGAAGTTATCGCGACAGAAGCAATTAAGAAATGCACCGCTCAGCGTTTCATTCAGCATCGGGATTAACTGCCACAGTTAGAAATAGTGTGTCCAATGAATATATTCCAATGTTTGAATAAATGAATGAATAATGAATACAATTTTCTTGTATTCGTGCATGGAAAAATGAATAAATACGGGAGACCCCGGAACTGGCTGTCATAGGGGTTGATTGTCAAAAAGCTAATAACTCAATTAAGGCCATTCTTTTCTTTTTACCGTAAATTGCTGATATAATATTGAGCTTTGTGTAAAATGGCTTGCACCAAAAGCGTCGTGTATATTACTTACAATGACTTTTAAGAAAATGAAGTTGATAAGCAATTTTTTCTTGTCATCTTTTTTGTTCTTTGATTAGTTTTTGGCATTATCAATTACGATTTCTCTGTAATCGTTCGAAAACGTATGTCTTTATATTTTATTTGAATGAGCATGAATACTCGTTAAACAGTCATAAAATGTTCGTGAATTAATATGAATTTATATTATTTATAAAAACCTACAGTTTTGTATAAATGTGTACAGATAAATATTTGTTTAATGTGAAAATTTTGAATAAAATTATAATTGTATTTCAATTACGAGTTTTTGTATTCATTGAATACACACACTAATTCATTGAATATTCACACTAGATAGAGATAAACAATTATATTATAATTAAGCAATTAAATATGACGACAACACAAGATGGAAAAGTAACATTCTGCCTCTTACACTAATGCTTTCATGTAATTTAATTATTTAAGAGTAAAAATAAAATTGTTCAATTGTTTTCTTATAGAATTATAAAAGAGCTCTGTCACAAATTGGTATTATCTTAAATATCCTCATAAAGGTTTTTTAAAATAAATCCAATACGATTTATATCATGAATGCTGTTTAATTATAAAATGAGACTCATTTATAAGATGTGAGATAAAATAAGAACTTGTTTTCGTGGAGGTCCATTGAAATTGTCTACTTTAATGACATTATTGTGCGAGTAATTTTCTTCCCGCAGTCGATTTCTTCCGTATTCATTCTCTTCTACGATTTTTCTTTTGTTCATAACAATGAGGGGTGTAAAATCACAAAAGATCCATGTCACACAGTCGCACGTTCCTCGAACAATCGTTGTCAAATTATTCAATAAAATATCCCTCGTCCGTGTCACCGCCGCCGCTATTCTGTCGTTTCGGATCCTCTTCCGGTCGTTCGGGATCCAGTTCCTGCTTGTGCAGATCCGTTCCAAAGGGGCGGAGGGGGCTGGAAGTTCACGTTCCAACGGGAACGCCTGCGACTTCCGTGCTGCGCCAGCATTACGTGGCACAAAGTCCCGTTCTCATATTACGAGCCGTGTGGGGTTCGAGAGGGCGTGGGGGTCCTTATAACAGGGTACGCGTGGCTCGTTGCATTGTATCCCCCTTGTGACTGCCTTGGCCTCGCGACGAAAGCGGAGCGATTGCTCAAGACCCATTCGCGAGCATAAAGCTGTCTTAAAACGTATGGCCTTACTGAATTACGAGATTGGCATTCAAAATATTTATTATATTTAACACAATTACCCTATTTTTAAGATTCTAATAAAAGATTGGCTTAACGTAACGTACAAATAACAACGATACATTTAAATTACATAACAAGATTTATAGTGGCTATTTTATAGTTTTGAATCGATAACGTAAAATATTGAAGACTTCAAAAATAACAAGTATTATAATAATGATACTGTGAAATATCGTAATATTATTTATAGAATAATTTACATAGAAATCGCGCTCCCCTATTTTCTTATCTATATAGAACGACTATATAGAACATTCATGAGAGTGAACTGACACTTTTGTGATAAAGTTACTATAGATAATTGTTACTGTTAGCTAGAGAGACGTCTAAAGCGACAGCTGTATTAAGGACATTAGATACTGTCACAGTCATGGAATAAAATTCCCTCGAGATGAATTTCCACACGTGGCTGTGTTTCTAAAGATTAAGAATGACGAGTGTGCATAGATCATTCATGGAATTATGTTGTTACTCGCTATTCTGAGACCTTACTTTAAAGACTAATAATGTTAAAATTGAAACATCTTTATTTTTGAATATTTTTGTTAATACTTTATATCTATGTATTCTATTTTCTATCAGAATATTAAATTATTAAGATATACTATATTTTTATATTAGCAATTTTTTGCACTATAAAGTATATACACTTCATTGAAATTTAATACAGTCAAACAGAAATTAATAAACGAAATGCTTAAGAATAAAAAAATATCTCGTGTGATATGATTAATTTTGAAATAATAATAGTATCGTCAAAATGTTTAAAAATCACAGAAATTGTATTAAAGTCACGCTGACATACATGAGCTTTATGTGCGTCAACTTCTACAACATCGCTTAACTTCTAAATTGAACCGGAAGTATAATCTCGCCAGATTATACTTCCGGTTCAAATGAGCCCGCATTTAATCGAATCCACAGTCTCCTGTTCGATGTGAACTGTTTAATGTTCTAACTAATATATTAGACTGAATTATCTTCTTCTATTAAAGTAAGTATCAAAGTGACTTCTTTTATTAAAATGTTACAACTCAGAAACGATCGCTCAGGGCTAGTTTTGAATGTACTAGGAAATAATAGCGATTATTATCAACGTAGTGTTTTTATTCATATTTATTATAAAATTTTTTATAGAATCAACTTATGTTCCCAACCGCGTCGTAAAATGAAGGTAAAGGGTTTCGACAGCCGCGGTATGAAATGTATCGCAAACACCGGCCGAAAGTTTATTGCGGACTCGAGAGAAGTACTACGGATTCGTGTGTTTCATAAAACCTCGCGTATATCGAAATTTATTTCATCTCCCAATCGCGGAAGAGCTACGCGAGAGGAGAAGGTTTGAATATCACAATGATTCTTCCAAAGAATCTGCATGGGACATATATCAATTTTACATTGTGCGTGTGCAACAGAAGTGTATCTTTTTCCTCTCGAGCTTTAAATTCACGATTGTAACATGTATACTGAAAATCGATTTTGGGATCATAGTTTACATGTCGTAATGTTCGAATAATTCTTTTAATAATATACATTCTAAGTTTCACATCAGACACCGACATTTTATGACACTGATAATTTACGATTGATTTTACAATGCTAAAACTATCACTGGAGATATATTATCGAGATATTTTTTATGTATTCTCATACTATGTGTATCTCAGTGTAATATTATGCGTACACGATAAAAATTAAATAAAAAATTGAAATTAAATATTTACATTATAAATAAATTCATAGAACTACATTCTGTTTTTTTTATTAAAAATATAAAAAAAAACAAAATTAAAATGATTCGACTCGTTTATATTGAATACAAAATGCATATATGTATGTATTCATAAAGCGATAAAATACAATTTGCAAGCAATTAGCATATACTTACCAAATGAAGTTGTGCGATAAGTAGTGAAGTCGCGCTGAAGAGAACTCAAATCCAAAGTCGAGATGTTTGCGTGTTTACATTTTACTTTTAATTTCGTTTGTGTTTACATCTTCATTATTTATATTTTATTCTTTTATGAATATATAATTTATACGTTAACAACCGCGGAGGCTCACATTAGACATTTTATTTGTGTAGATATTTGTTAGATTTTATTGGATTTATTCTCTTGAAGCCATAAAAATTATAATATTATTTTATTTTAATTCGTTTAATTATTTGTCAAGAACATTCCTTGAATAACAGCGGGAGAGCAGTTTACTTACAATTAGTTGGCATTTCTTATTTCTTTTTCTATGTTTAAAAAAAACTTTTCCATATATCTGCCAGATCAATCGTTATTTCTTGAGAGTTAATAAGCAATGATAAAATTGCGGAGTCGTAATCTGTCGTCCGAGATGATATAGGAGAACGAGAAATGTGCGTGTACTCGTTTTGCTTCTCGACGGAGTGTCTATTTCGTGTCTTGTATCGGAGTTAATGTCTTAATTTTCACTAGTCACGTAGGTTGCGAATTAAATGACGCTCACGCGCACGAGACCAAGGCATAATTGGATGGTACGTACTGTCTCCGTTTTACACGAAAGATCATCAGTGTAAGAATTAATCCGTTCGTTACTTTGCCTAACTTATGGACGGACAATCTAACAATTCCCGTGTGGAGTTTCTCCAAAGAATTCACGAGAATTTACTACAAGAACCTATAACAAAAAAGATAGAACTATTTTTAGTCTAGAAAAACTAAATATATTTTGATGAAGCGCATGTATGTTTCTGTAATAATATGAACTAACGTTAAAAATTGTATAAATTATGAAAATTATGATCACAGTATTAATTGATCAGTTACATCACTCACACATGGAAAAAATATTTGGTTGAATTAACTGAATTAACTGAATGAACTCTAGAATTCTGATGGAACGATCTGGAATTTTTGTTAAATCTATCTATTCTGATTAAATGTTGGTTATTTCAATATGAATTTTAATATATTTAACCAGAAATCTTGTAAATTTAACTAGAATTCTGAATCGTTCATTTTCCACCAGAATTCTAGTTAATTCAATCAAACATTTTTTTCTGTGCCTCTGATCAGTTTGTTCTTAATAAATGAATGTACATTTATCATTTTGCATAAGCGGTTCTTGGAAAACTGGCATGCGTGTAATTATCAAGTTTGTTTTTAACACTGTCAAATTTATGATATCAATTATATTCAATTATAGTTATTTCTAATCATTTATGTAAGTCGTTACGCGCGCGTACATTCCTATTCAGTAGTTAATTCAACCAAAACAATAGAATTAAGCAGTTTAACTCAAGAACTAAGAAGTGTATTAAATTTGACTCAAAGATAATTTATTATTTAGTAAGCGCATACATTAATATATGAACATTATTTACTTTAAAACTAATCAATTTAACCACAGTAAAAAATTGATGTACATTTTGACACACATGAAAATTGAAAGTAACAAATTGTTAAAAATAGCAAAATTTAACTCAAGAGATTGGGTTACCATCCTTTAATATAACAGTGCAAGCATAGGTTATTTAAAATTAAAACGCGTGTGACCACGAATTGGTGACAACGGCGAACGACGGAGGTTCTCTCTGTTTTTAGCACACTGATAAAACAGTCGTACGCGTCGCGTCGCGTCGCATCGCGTCGCGTTCGCGGAAGAAAAAAAGCGTGAGAACTCGTCCGACGAAATTCCTCCCAAAGTGCGGCCGTAATCGAGACGAGCATCCAGACCGGAGGGAGGATGCGCGTCGAGACGAGTGCGAGACCGGCTGTTTCAGGGACACGTACGCGTGGGTCGGACCGGAACTGGCATGATTCACGTCGAGCCTGAGCCGTGAGACCCGCGGAATACGATTCGCTTCGTCTCGTCTCGTGTCTCCCTCGCCTCTTGTCTCGTGATCCCGCGTTCACGATCCGTGTACGTAAATCGTGGCCGTGTGGGTGCGATGTATCGCAGCATTGACATCGTACTCCGAAATTCTTCCTAAAGAATTTTCGCATGACCTCATCAAGAGGAGCAACGAGATTCGTCATCAGCGCGATTTCTTCTTCTTCGGTCTACAAACAGTATCACTTTATTTGTTTCTCAACTTGTCAGATAAATATAAATTGTACTTGAGATGATACATGAAATGTGTCATAACGTACGGACGAATAAAGATATACGATGGTCCAATTAGAGTACAATTTAGATGATTATTTTATATAAACTCGGTGTGTGATCACATTTTGCGACAAATACGCTTACGTAAGTCACCGATCTTCTTCTCAGTAAGAAATAAAATTAAATTGATGAGATGATTTCGACGTCAATTCGATAGCGACTCGACGTCCAATTAGCGGTTACTTCTTACTGGGTTATGATTAAGAGTTAAACTTTGCAAATACAATTTACTTTCTTACTCGTAACATTGTTCTTCGCTATTATTGGAAAGAACTTTTCAAGTACGAAAATATCGAAATTCTTCAAACGCAGGATCCAAGTATTGTAGCATTATGTATCTGAATCGAAGTAGTCATACGTATCTCCTTTCAAAGCGGAAAGATTAAGATTGGAATTCGATAGCTGTAAATAATTTTGATTGTTTTATTGAAAACATAATTAATTGCAGGTTTATATTTTGTATTAATATTTCGCAGATCTCTATTATATGAATCTATGACAAAACAGTTACTATTTACGATTCACAAGTCTTTAATCTTCAATTATTAGCTCAAATAGACATAGATTCGTCAAGTAAATCTTTATCATAATTAATAAAAGCTTTTCTATCACTTCATTTAACCTTAGGTATAGTAATTATTTAAAAAATATTTCTCAAATCTAATAATAGTAATAATTTATTATGGATGATATGATTGGAGATATACTGGAAAAAAAATGACGTCGAATACTCGTAAAATGTACACAGAGAGAGTTTATTATTGAAATAAATAAAGAATAAAATATATTATTCATCAATTCGATACTGCCAAAATGTAACGAGTAATTCATAAATCAGCGTTTCTAAAATTAAAGAATATTTAAAAACAATGAATTCTGGAAGCTTAATATTAGAGATTGACGAATAATCAGAGATTTATAAAATTGTAATTATTCGTATCGGTCCAAAGTCGGTATTCATAATCGGTTTTTATATCAATCTTCTTAAAAAATGTTTTAAGACGCTAATATGGCTCTGTGATTGGTTCATGACATCTTAAGATCATACTTAAGACAGTCTTAAATATGATACTATAAATATTGACTAAAAAGTGGATTCTAACTGTAAGATGTATTCAAATTTAATGTATAAAGGTCCATTGATTCGGTAATATCGCGCATCAAAGGAATCCGCGTTACCTCATAAAATGATTCCTGCCGTTCTCCATGCCTACGGGATTTATGATCCACGATCAAGGTTACTACGTAAGGCCAGTCCCGCTACCACGAGCGCTCCGCCGCATCTGCGAACATTGTTTTACCGATCGGCTTTAGCTCGGACTCGACCGCCCATGCCTCGATTTATCATCAATGCACGCTTTATTTTCTCACGTCCTTCCCCGCTTATTCCCGCACGTCGCGACGTTAGATCTTGATATACCCTTCGCGATCGCCGTCCTACGTATATCCGCGTATATCTGCCTATAATTTCCAGGCGGATTCTTTCTACCGATGAAATGTATCCGCCAGTACGCACATACGGCCGGTTCTCTCTCTCTCTCTCTCTCTCTCTCTCTCTCTCTCATCTCTTTCTCTAACGCCGACTCTCCGTCTCTCTCTGTCCTTCGCCGTTACGTCACGCGCCGTCTGTCTCCGAAAGGGAAGACAATGGACGCGTGGGTCGGGCGCAATGTGTCCGAGGCGTAGCCGCGTAGAATACGTAGGTAGTCCCCGCTCGATCGCGTGTGTGCGATCGCTGACTGACGTAACGCCGGACCCGCACGTACTTAACGATCGCTGCCATTGCGCGTTAAAACGATTACTTCCGCTCGGCCTTACTCGCGAGGAAGAGATACATCGCGACGGCGGCGGCGGCGGCGGCGGCGGCGACCGAGCCACGCTCGCCCGGTTTACGTGCCCCGTGTCTATGGGCGTCCTATGCCCGCCTTCTTACATCATGAAACGGAAAAATCCCGCGGCGTGTGGCCATTAATGCGAGACAAAGCGCATCGGACGCGCGAGTCTCTCGCGATCTAATCGTCGCGCGAATATTTCACGTCGCATATATTCCGCCGCTGTAACGGTAATCTGGTATTGAATTTTATGGAGAAAGAGAGAGTTCGGACATTTTTATGCTGGAAATTCCTCCTAAAGTTCTTAAGTGAGATTAAAACGTGTAAGTTAAGCACATTAAGTCCGCCGACATGAATATGGTTTTTATAGATCAGTATTATTTTATAATATGATATATATATAT
>NW_017305683.1:1225167-1239552 GCF_001594115.1 Trachymyrmex septentrionalis
CATAGCGTTTATGATAATGACGAAATGATAAAACAATTCTGTCTTTTTCATAATTTTCTATATCTCGTGTAATCTATCTACTTTGCATGCTAAAGGACTATCCGTTGTATCCCTTACATCGGTTTTATGCCCGTATTTCGTATTCTCTGCCGGTAATACCGCGATGCGAGCTTTTGCGGTCGATCTAATCACCTCTCGAATAATTCACGTGACCCTCTTTGACCATACTGTTTGAATCGAACATTTAAAGCATACTCTCACTCGTATCTGTAAGTTGATCGGATGTTTGATTGTAACTGTAATACCTAAATTTTATCATAGCAAATTAATAATATAATATTTAAACAGTGCAAAGAGCATGAAATATTTTGTATGATTTTGGATATTATTTAAATATTTGTATATATATTGCGAATATATTTTATTCTAATATTCTGACACACACACATATCTCAATAATCCAGTGACAGAGGATATCGCGTAAGCCGTCTAATTATTACAGTGAATCGAAGATCGATCTCCAGCAATCGGCACACGATACGTATCATGTCGACAAACAAGTAATTTACTCACGTGAATGCGATAATAATTCCCCATCCAGCGTCGCAGGATACACTTCTCGCGGCTCCATAATTTTGCAAACGCTCTCGGAAGCGAGTATATGCATGCCGGCCGACCTTTCGCAAGCTCGAAAAGCGAGAGGACTGCCCTACCGAGATTATCCTCCATCCAAGGACGTGCAGCCAACGACCACATATGCAGCTCGCTAGACGCGTAACAGCATTTAGAGATTCTATGTTACACTACGGACAAAATGAACTTTTCAACTGCGAGAGTGCATTTTTTCTACTTTACTGTTTTACATCCCCGAGATAAAACGTGTGTTTGATAACTTTAAGTTTGTTTTATCTGCTTCACGCATTCGCGTGTTTCTAAAAAAAAAAAATAAATAATCTCTTGCATAAACTGCATTAAAAGCTGCACCGTCATTAAAAGTTGTTGTCGCAATAAAAATACTCGTCGACAAAAATGATCTTGATAATTTATCTGACTCAGCAGCAAAAATCCTAAATCTATATATAATTGTTTATTGACGAACCGCCACTGATCTACCACTGTATGCGTGTTGAATTATGTTGAATCGCCCAACAGCAGCCGCACTCCTCATCCACTTACGTTTGCCAGAGCACCACTTCGCTCGGATAGCATCTGGACTTGCGCTTGGAAACCGAAATCGGATGGATCTATCGAAATCGCAAAACGTTTAGACACGAGGCACATAACTCGCGCATATTGCAACAAGATGAGTGGCACGAACGAAGGTGGCGGTCGGGGTTATGCAGCGTGTGGCCGTTATGGTATACACGTGTAGCCATTACCGAATGATCGGTGAGTGGCGGCATTCCAGCAGCATTTCGTAGCCTCTCTCATCGAGCCCTGATCTCCGTCGCCGTTTTCTCTCTTTCCCTCTTCCACGTATATGTATTCGCATTGACTAATAAATGAATACGGTTTTCGAATCGCAATGAGATATAGCAATAAGATGCAATTGAATATATGCTACACTGGCTAGAAGTCTAGTTATAGCTACCAAATATTGAGTTTTAACTAAATATTGAGGCAATATAACTAAATATAATTTTAGGAAATACCTATTTAAGTATTACCTTAGTAAGTATTACCGTTGGTAATACCGTTTGATAATACTTACTAAATATTTGTAAAGGTAAAATTATGTTTATATTACCTCAGCATGTATGTAGTTGAAGCTATTTCACTTTATATTTGATAGCTATAACTAGAACTTTTTTTCAGTGTATTATTTATACGAGTACGTCATGTTTTTCTCATTTTAAAGAATAAGGAAATAGATTAAAAATATATTTGATGTAAAATTCATCTATTCTACTTACTATATCTTTCATTCATATATTTTTATAGAGAAACAATTTTTATATATCACACCTTTATAATGTGCACGTTCAGTATATAACTAGTGAAATTTTTGCAATGAAATACAGTAGATTAATTTTGACGCATTCTCTGCGAGTTTTGCGTCATATGCGATAATCGCACATTTTGAATCTTTATTCGAGGGTATTACCAGACTTTCATAACGGGCAACCGAGCCGAGCGTTAGCTTTGTTCTCTTCCCTCTTTTTACCATTCTTTGATTTCTCAAGCTAGTGCGAATTGCGAATTCGGAGTCTTTATTAAAATGCACAGAGGCTTGAACACTGATAACTCAATTCTTTGTGATGCTCTCTCAAGCTACTCCAAGTTTCGTCTCTAATACGAAAGCGAAATCTTCCCAAAATCATATAAAGCCCTGTTGTGCCAATATAAAAAAAAAAAAAAAATTGCATTTTTATTTAGTGAGAAAAATCATATAAATTAAAATATATTAAAACAAATCGTTTGAAAGAACGAATTTAAATGTATAAATATACTCATATTGTACATTAAAGGCAATACTACTACTAAATTTTAAAAAAGATTATAAGATAGATAGACCTGTAATTCCTTTACGAGCTCACTTTCTCTACTATCATTTTTATATTCATTTTTAGAAACGAGGTCTATTGATTTCCCATTATATTCGTGAAGTTCCGCGATTACGAGGAGAGTTTTCTTCCATTTCTTGAAGCACGTTTGCTTCCGCAATTTTAATTTGATTGGTCAATCTTATCTCGGTTTTCTACCTAATTGATTGTCACGGATTCCAAGTCTACAGGAAATTGAGAGATCTTATAGGCGCGAGTAGTGAGAAAGCATGGAAATTGATATTTCACGTAGCTACATCTTCCCTCGATCGTATCGAATGTTCACGCCGATGAACACAGAGAATCTGTGATTTAATCCGAAACCAATAAAGCAAGAGTGCCTTTTTAATTGCAATATGTTTCGGGGTTGAATAATAGCAACGCTTTTAATTTCTGTGGAATTCTCGCACTCTCCTTTTACGCAAGATGCGTTTCAACTTTGCTTGATATCTATGCGCAATCTCATTGCCTTTGTATCGTCTCATTACCGGTAATTACGTGTCAGCTGCAGGCTCCTTCACGTCGGCTTACGGCGACCCGTGGGAATTCATCGCGGTATGACGTCGCACGTATCTCCATCGATTGCTGTTGCTTTTTCATTCGCCGCGAGATCATCGCACTCGAGACGTAAAATCGAGCGAAAGAAAATCGATAATTGCGTTTACGTAAAAATCTCACCGATTGATTCGTCCCGTGCTCGCCTACGTGGAGCAAGAGAGTTTAACGGTTTCGAAAACGCCGACCTTCTAGTATTTTCAGTACGACGATTGTCGATGCAGACTTGAGATACAGAAAGATAGAGAAAGAAAAAGAGAGAGAGATAGAGAGAGAGAGAGAGAGAGAAAGGAGAAACAAAGAGATCGTCAGTTTTATAATACAATTTGATATCCAGAAAATCCCAACGTCGAATTGCTACGTGACATGGATACGTTAGAGGGTGGAAAATTCTGATGATTCTACTTCTGGAGCGATTCTTCTGGAGCGATCAGAGCTTTCAAGAGCTTTCGTATAAGATCCTGGAGATACAAACCTTTCGGGAGCTGTGACGTGAAAGACAGATCACTTGATCCTTTCATTTATAGCGAAGATTGAGAAACGAACGATTGCGATTCCTCACTTGCGCGTGTCTTGAAGGAAATTAATATCCTGCTTTGCTAAATATTGCCGATATTACGCATTTTCTTTTTTTGAAATCGACAAATTTTCTCTCTCCATATTTCTCCAGATTTTAAGAACTAGTAATTTTATGCAGCGTACATGAATTGATGTAATCTTTTCAATAGATTTTCGAGATGCCTCTTATTCGCAAAAAATAAATGCCTCTTCTTCTTTTATTTATTTTATTATGCTTTGTATCTTGTTACAAATTGTTTTTTTTTTCCAATATCATACGATTACACTGTTACCATACGATGCATTTAAGGCACTATTTTTGTTAGAAGTATTTCCGATGCAGGAATTTCGAAGATAAACTCGCTGCGTGTCGATCAGCGTCTACCACGGTTCCTCTCGGTTAGGCCTCGCCTCTCTCTCTTATTTCTTTTCCTTTTACGAAACCAACCGGGAAGATAAAAAAAGCAAAGAGAATCTGCCTCGGTAAGCAAAGGCGGCGCCTCGATGGACAAGATAGCAGAGGCAAACTCTGAGATCGCGGCCAACGACGTGTTCTCCGACGAGTTTGTGCACGTGTGGAAATGTGCCCGTGTAGAATCACCGTGATCAATATTCTTTTTCATCGTATTCAAAAGCAAAATCTCTTCTATTTACTCTTCTTATCTCCGCGACAACGTAAGTCGTCCATGTCGAATATTGCCACGGTATCTCAATGGGAGAGAAATAATATCTATGATTAAAATCTCCGAGTTCTTAACAACGTTTTCCCGTCTATATGTATATATTATGCAATTAAAAATTTAGTTCACATGAATCCAACAGGTGTCCAACGACCACAGGCAATTTTTAATATCCAATATTGTCGAGATTCGGAGATTCTACTCGCACAGGAGCATGGAATAATCAATGCTAAAATGCCAGTTATTTGTCATTTTCGAATTCTTTTTCTAATTCTACAGTATTTTTTACAGAGTTACACCATTTTCATTTTTACCATCATAACAAATACTAAAATTATAAGTTTCTAAATTCTAAATTCTTTCGAGTGAAATCTCACTTCAAAGAGTAAAATTTCAGCCAAAAAGAGCCTTGAAAAAAAGTAGCTCAATTTTCATAATTTAAGAGATTTCACTTTTCAGAGTAAAATTCACTCTAAAAATTTTCAAAGATATGTATGTGTGTGTAAGGAAAAATTGTTTGATATATAAAGTTATTGACTTCCGCTTAATTAAAATTTATATGTTTTTTATAATAAACTGTCCTGTTGTTAATGATATGAATTATTTTATACTGTTACAAATATACACGTCGTTCAATTTATGAGACAGATCGTTTAGCATGTCATTGCCCGTGCCGAGTTGATTGACCCAGACGTACATTATCTTAGAATCGGAATTATTATCGTAAAGAATCTAAACCAGTTTCATATGCAAATTGAATACGCGCGGCCGAGCATGCACGAAAAGTGCATGACCGCGAAAGTATCTGGGAATATGTCCAATGGTGCGATTCCTTTGGGAAATCGACGCGTATCGAGGAAAGTACACCCCAAGGGCATACCGAGAAGCTGACGCACTTCTAGGTGGAACGAACCGAGTTTAGTCTCGAGGGTAGTCGATATGTAAGTACTTTACGTCCCGGTCGAGTGCTCGTAACTCAATGGAATCGAGGACAACGTCGATGAATCGCAAGCAAAACGATTCGCATGGATGTGAATTTACAAAGAGGTGTTATATGATTTATCGGACAAAAGATATTCGCCATGTTCTGAGAGATTTTTAAGCACACGAAAAATGTCTAAAAGTATTTTATAGATGATCATAAATATGATCTGTCCCATAATTATTAAAAATATTATACAGTAAATACAATTAAATATCACTTTTGTATTATTTATTAAAATTTTCACCGTTTGAAATTACGATTTCCAATGTTTAATCTGCGGAAAATATTTCGAATATCGATTGCATTTGTTAGCTAGAATTAAATCAATCTCATTTGGAGATTTATGTTCCAAGTATTTCTCACGTATTAATCACAAATCTCGAGCTAAAAAAATTCTAACGAAATTAAAGAATGCAAGTTACAAAACATTGTACATTACATTAGAATATATTAAACGGGATTGCTGATTGCGAGGAACAACAGTATAAAGCCGCTCAATCTCGAGTCAAATAAGATCGTTTGTTTCGTGTTGTTCGTATTTTGGTAAATTTTGCTGCTAAAAGCGGTATCACTCCGGTGGGCGTTTTCATCAGTTTGGATAGTTCTCTCGTTATCAAGGTGGGTCGAAAACGCGGAGCCAGGCAGCCGCACGATTCCCAGGTGGACTATCGTATCCTTATCGAGAGAATCCTTCCCTCCTTCATTCCTCTCATCCTCTCAGTCCTCGATCCCCGGACATCTCCTGTCAGTGGTGCTTTCCCAAGCAAGAGCAAATCCATATAGAAACTAATGAAACTTAAGCTACAGGTCCTCAACTGTCAAAGGCTCATATTATCATGGAACATACTGCTCGGAATTATCTGTCAATTCCTTAATGTTGTCAGTCGACGTAATACCGTAAATGACATATCTAAATGCCACGCTCTGTATTCTCCGTATTCTCTTAAACTAATAGACACAAAACTATTAAAGTAATCAACATGCGCCTTGCTCCTAAATAATTAACAATTTTGTAAAGAAAGGTTTTCATCAATTGTATGTATAATTCATAATATTCATTGAAGATAGTCGCGTATTAAAAATCAAATGTTTAAATTTATTTATTGATTTTATTTATATGACAATATTTATTGTATCGCGATTAATAATAACTAGCGCTGCTCGAATAGCTCATGTACTTCAATTTTGATGAAATTTAATTTCATTAGAGCCTTAGATTTATATATATAAATATTTTTTTTTAATTATTAAAGTAATTAATTTTTAAAAATAATTAAAAGAGTTTGAGTAATATAATTATTGATTTTGTTATATATTGTAAAATATGTCACGATGGTGTTATGATAGGATTTCTCGAATTCTGTGTATTGCATTGTATAATAACCAACACTTCTCATTTAACTTCCTTCTTTATTCAATTAGTCTTCCGCAAAGAATAATCAGCTTTAGACTTTCAAAAGTTAGCATCCGTTCTAGTTCTCCTTCCTTTTTTTTCCATTCAATATTCCCCTACTCGCGAATTATACGCGCGATCAACTGCAAAAGAACAATCAGCCACGGGCGAGAAATGGCGGTCATTTGCCACGCTTATCGAGACGTCGATTACGAGAATCGCGGTACGTTCGCGGAGTTTCCGCGCACGGCACGGAAAATCAAACGTTTGCTATCGTTCTTTCGAATTGGTTTTACAAACGCGTCTATTATCTCCGTGGCGCTAAACTGCTTGAATCAGATTAGTCTCATCGGATATGTCTTTTTGTTGTTCGATTATTCTATAAACTCGCAAGTTTATCCCGTTTATGTCTAAGAAATGTTTCGATATTAAATTAAATACACACTTTACCGATAAAATTAAATAGATTATTATATTATAACACAAATGTATATAAACAAAATAATTTGGAAACTTGAGAAATATATTATCTACTTGTTTTTTATTAATAAAAAATTGATCTACAATTTATCTTTAATACTTCATTTTAAGTGCGATTTTATCATTATTGGAATAGAGTCATATGCTTGCACAGTATAGCAATATTTGCAGTGCAGTATTACATCATTTTCTTCTAACAGAATATCTTCTAATTACTCAAAAGATATATATTGGAATAAGAAATCTGTTTCTTACTCTGTTTTCCTAAACTATAAATGACATATTTATAAATTCATAAAATTGCATTAGAAGATATTGAAGATTTTAAAGAACAGAGAGCAATTTTGAAAAAAAAAAAAAAATAGAGTAAAAGGAAAATTTTCTTCCCTTTTATGTAAGCAAATGAAAGATGTTCTACTAAAATAATATGTTCTGCTGAAACAAAGGTAGAATATCAATATCAATAAAGTATTTTATATTTATGATATATATATATAATGAGATAGAATTTATAGATGATTTTAATTAAAGATTTTTTAAATTTCAATATTTATCTTTTTTTCTAATTCGATATTTAAGTCTAATAACATTGCCAAATAGCAGTGATAAATTCCTTTTGATTACTCGATTATTCTTTTGACTATTGCAACAATAGATAACTTTATGATTTTCTATTATCGGTATTTTACCTACCTCTATTGTATTTTACCTATCTCTACATACTTGTGTGTGACATTTCGTCATCGACACGGCGCGCGTTGATACTCGCGTTTCCCACGGCCATTTAAATATTTGTTCATCCGTTATTGCGTCTCTCTCTTTCTCTTTCTCTTCCCGTCACTCTCATCCTCAATGATGAGCGTGTCTCTCTCTCTACGGTCTGTGAAGCACTTGCGAATACAGATGCACGTATGTGTCGCGAGTGGAACTATCTCTCGCGGCCCGACTTCCTTCTGCGGGTTCTACGGTGTACGCCCAACGGGATCTCGTTTTCGTTCGCGTTGGCAAGTAAGCGGTTTACACAGCGAGCGCAATTCAAGCCACCGTGAAAACGGCATCGAGCGTCGCGACCGCGTAGCGCAGCTTCACACCGGACAAAGCACTTCCGAGTTTACCGTCATGTATATCCTCGCCTCTTGCTGTCGCGTGTTGCCGTTTCATGTCCCCTTTCTGTGAATTCGCAAACAGCACTCGTCGATTGCGCTTTCTCTTTCTCTCTCTCTCTCTCTCTCTTTCTCTCGTATAATTCACGTCTCTCTTCTCGATGCTTTGCCTCTCGAATCCGCGTGACTGTTCCCGCGGGCTAGTTTGTTCGACTGCTCTCGTGTTCGATAAACTTCTCTCATGGATGTGTGTTTAGCTTTGCCCCGCCACATCAAGCGATACACGCAGTTCGATGTAACGTGCTGTCGATAATGTGAACGTTGAGACATAATATGAGACAAAATAAAGAGAAAGAAAAATGTATAATAAAATAGATATATCTGACGTAGTCAAAGTTTATTTCATCTGAATGATTACGTATTAAATAATAAGTTGAAAAGATGTCTGTCGAATTTCAAAATTTACTCCGTTTTTAAATTTCATGATATTTGATTCTTCAATTTTTTTCTGTACACTCTGAGAAAGATTTCTTCAATTCAAAGAAATGTTTCTTTACTATGCGGTTAAAGAAAAAATTTCTTTGATTTGAACGTCATTTCTTTAATTTATTTTTTTTTTCTTTAAATATAATCGTTTTAAATCAAATAAGTTCTTTTATTTAATTTCAAAAAATTATGTTCAAATTAAAGAAATAATGTTCAAATCAAAGAAATTTTTTCTTTAACCGCATAGCAAAAAAACATTTTTTTTTTAATCAAAGAAACCTTTCCCTGGGTGTACATATTTGGAAACACTCCATGAAATTATAGAAAGATTGCATTGCTTGTTAGAAACGAATATGTAATTTTACAATTTTATGCTCTCTATTTGGGAATTAAAATCTCTAACTGGAAATTAAAATAGCACTTAGAATTATAGATTAATCCTTAAAATTTAAATTTGTTTTTTTTTAGAAAATTTTTATTTATTCCCTGAAAAGTATTTATCACATCTTCGAACGTCGAAAAAAATCTGACATTACAATTTCAAGCAAAAAATCATCAAATTTTTAAAAGCATATTTTTATGATTTCTAAATAGGTATCTTAGAAAGAGAAAAAAAAATATTACATATCTTTCATATGAAACATGAATCGATCGCTCGTAAAACGACATGAAACAGAGAGAGATAATCTTTCATAATGTGAATAATTATCATTATCCAATAGCTTGAATCTTCAAGTATTTTCTGTAATAACGATATTTAAGTATCACTTGAACACGTTCTGGTTGTACAACATAATTTACAAGCAGGAATGGTGATAAAACGACGGCGAGCGTTCGCCAAAGTCGGCGGATCGTCAAGTAGAGAAAGAATGTTGAAGGCGTGCAGAGGAAATGGAGAGTTATCCGGCACGATCATTACTCTCGCAAGGCGTAACGATCATCTCTGGAATGTTACACGATTACAGCAGCTAAGCAGCAACGTGGTAGCCGGCGATGCAGAGAATCGCGTATATTGTACAATACATATTGGGAATTGAACGAGCTTATACGATCGCTAGCTACTATTCGTATCCCACGGAAACGATAAGTCGATTCGTTATACTGTGCCGTGTGTTCTTTCGCTCGTACTCCCATCCGGAAAACGTCGATATTACGTTAATCGTTTGTCGTTCGATAGGTAATGTATGAAAATTGTGCTTATTGTCGATACTTGCGATATTACTGTAGGCGTGGTACGAGTGACAAAGTGCATATAGGCGAAAGAAACTAGGAAGTGCATGTACTGGCGCATCCAGAAATTTGTCAATGGGGGTTATTGATTTGCCGCAAAAGAATTTTTTTAAAATATGGGACGATAGAATATTATATTATTATGTAAATTATTATATTGAAAAAGTATTATTTAAACGTGTAACTGATAAAATGTTTTATTTTAAATTATATCAAAAGAAGAATAACATATAATAGAATCTATGTTTTTTATACCTAGGAGTTTCTTAAAAAATGCTTTCAAAAAATATCAAAATTATGATTCAGAAATATTACAAATATATTAGAAATTTACAATAACATTTTGCGATAAATATTAAAAAAAAAAAAGATATTTTAAGGCATGGCCTCCCCTGTAGATCCGCCAGCGAGCGCATGCCGCATACAAAGAGGAGGAAATGCAAGACGAAAAAGGCAGGAGAGAAACGCGCGGCATTCTTGTGCGCACGGCGAATGATTGTTCGATTTTAATTCCGATAGTGCAGAGAAACGCAGGCTTCCAAGGAATATCTTCTCCTCTATTGCCCTCCTGCCGTCTTCCTCATTTCTTACCTCCTTCTTCCTTACTCCACCAACGTCTTCCTTGGATATGCGCGCACGGTAATCGTAGCATAGAACAAGATTCCACCAGAACTCGACTTCATCCCTCTTGTGTTCCCTCTCTTTTTCTTCCCTCATTCTCCCTTTTATACCCGTTGGCTCGTATATGCCGAGAAATATTTACCGTTTTCCAATAATACGGGCAGAGGCTTTTCCACCCCCGTCGCGAGAGATGCACGCGGGTCCTAATACGCGGAGTAATACTCCACTCAAAATTCATTCGGTTGTCTCGTTCCGCCTCCGCCGCCCTTTCCAACGTCAGAGCCATTTTCCATCGTTCTCTTTCTTCTCCCGCCGTCGGTGCGGCGGCAGAGGTGGTCTGCCCCAGGGAGTTTGCTCGATAAACATTTTTATTCCCTTTTAGAGAGCCGGCTAACGCATGCTTTCGCCCTCATGGCCGTACCGCGCGGATGTTCGCGGTATTTATCTAATGCCCGTTCTCTCATCGACGACGTAGGTACGTACCGTATATCGGGCTAATGGGTGGGAAAAAACGGGGATGCTTTTATGACCGGTGGAAAACGCGACGAAATATCGCGCGCGTTCCGTGATATTTACGCGTCTGAATATTACCGTCATGCGAGCTTTTAAATGAATGCAAAACCATGCCGTGCATGCCACTTGGCTCTATAACGAGATAAGAGGGAATATATGGAATCGAATTAAAAATTTTCTCGCCGATCTCGAGCTCGTTCTTTGAATTTTTCTGACGATCGTAGCGATTAAAAATAGATACTTAATTATCATACGAAATGTATGAATGACGTATAAAAATACACGACTAAAAATTATCCGTTTTCCAATAAATATGTATTATTCAATTATTTCTGTAATGTATTCATTATATGAATAGAATTAAAAGATGAAATTTAATCTTAAATAGAAAGATTGCTCGTCAAATTTGATGTTCTTTAAAATTTTTATCTTACCCTTAAATTTTTTTACTTCCTACGAGATACGTGATATTATGTTCTATCATTAATTCTAGTAGCTGCTAATTTTTAGTGTGACTTATTTTAGAAACACATATTCATTCGACTGGATGTTTTTGTCATTTCTCTTTCGACTCTTCGTTTAACCACCGCTTTCGGCTACACAATCGCGCAGTTTGTCGTGCAAATATTTTCGTAGTTTTTTTTGTCACTCACTGTATGTTCTATTGACGATCGTTTGTACATATTTACATAGCGCACAATTTTGGCACAAATAAATACGGCAGAAAGCCGTAAATAGCGATCGTCGAGATGTCAAGCACTTTTCCAATAAATAGTAAATATATCTGTTAATAAGTTAAACATATGTTAACGATCTGCTATAAATCTCTAACATAACAAAAATCAGAATTGCATGTCAATATCTTTGGATATCTGGACATGAATCTAATAATCAACACTTTTTTCATCTTTTTTAATTTATATCCTATTTATAATATAAAACTGAGCATATTTTAACAACAACTGTGCTAAACATAAACAAGTATTTAATATATTAACTTTTCATTTTTTTTTATGTTAATTATTTTTTTATATATGTCACACTTATAATAAATATATAGATTAATAAAATAATCGACACTTTTTAATTTAATATTAAAACGGGAAACGTTTGATATTAAAATGAAAAAAATATCAATTCGTTATTAAATATCCTTCAATGCGCAAACATAATACTTCAAATCTTGCAAAAGTCAGGTATATACTCGTAGATTGAAATCAGTAGGAAAGAAACGTATACGTTTCTACAGGAAAATAATAATATAATGAAAGTGGTTTCGTTTGCGTGCGCAGTGAACGACGTATTGGTAACATACGATTTCTGATATTGTCAGATATAAAATTTCTACAAAGTGAATTTTTCAACGAAAATATCGTGTGTCAAATTCGAGCCTGTTCTATATAGGCAGACATGCGACGGAAATTGAAGAGTGACGCTGTGATATTTTTATTTGGTCAGAGCCAGTTTTATGTGACTTAGCTTAAAGGGATGCTTTGAAAGCGCTAGTCTGATTGGCAGATACAAAGAAAATACGATTTTTCCGCGCGCGAGCACGCCAGACCGTCGTTGCGATCTAAAATATCTTCTCCCAGGTGCAGTCGACATCGTTCCGGCATTCAACTATTTTATTCGCAAATGATCGGAAAATCTGTCGTGTGAATTTCAAAAAGAATTTTCCCTCAGAAACGTCTTCCTCTCTGTACCGCCAATGTAAAATTGTTCGTCCTGCAATATGGTATATTGTGAAAAATATTTACTTGACTGTCTAACATTCTCATATGTAGATAATAATACATAACAACCATTCTAGAATATCAAAATAACTCTTAAGCTAAACTGTTGTCTCAACTTTATAAATTATTTTAGATTAAGTTAAATGAAATTGATTAAATCCGATAAATTTTGTCTGCAGAAGAGAGAAAATAAATTTTTTTAAATTTTTAAATGAACTATTTTTTACGAAATTACTAAAAATACATCTTACAAATTACACACTCTAAACACACTATTACACATTAGATAGGGGAGAGTTGTATTAATTTTTAGAAATATACATATATATTTCTTTATTTATATAACATATAACATATTTACTTCTTTTAATGTACAGGCAACAACTATTTAGATTTACGATACTATTTGCAAAAAAGTGCAATTTTAAAGGTGTAATAGTGTTACCCTGGCGATACGGTACTTTTAACTCCAAATCGATGTTGTTTTATAAAAAATTAATATAAATATATTTGAAACCACTTAAAAATTTCATAGACATGCACATAGCTTGAGGAAACGTATTTTAGAATTAATAAAATGAAAATATGAAATATAAAAAGCATTTTATTTGAAAGTTTAAAGCAAAAAAGTGTAAAATCATAAATTTACACGTGGCTTGTCTGAGCACAGTACATATAACTTCTTTTACATGCGGCACACGCGCGATTGATGACATGAGGCAGATGCAGGCCTCAATATCGATTATTTATTTTTGTTTTTCATGTGATCGTTTTATCTCTTATCATTTAAAAGATATACGCATTATTACAACTTATCTCCGTTGCAACTGTCCCCAACCTCCCCTACCAATAACGATAACCAACGTCCAATCGCATCGCATCGTTAATTAATACAGCGACATATGTATGTAGTTTTAACTCAATATTATTCATGGAAACACCGTAATTGGGAGGAAGTGAATTTTTCAAACATTTTTTTATAATTCGCGTTGTTTTTATCCGAACGACATCGCAACGACGTCGCGTTATCACGTCACCGCCACCGGATGAGCTGCCGTGCCGCGTCCAAATATTTATTCCTGGTGCAGGGAGCTATTTTCCCTCGCTCGATAATCAGGCGGCGTGGCCATACTATCGATTATCTGGATGGACGTTAACGAGCTCGATCGCTCTTTTCGTTAGCGTACACGCTCGCGTTCGTGGATCTCCTTTTACTCCTTTCCGCCTCTCCTCCCGTCCACTCTCGCGCTCGCTCCTTCTTCCTCTCCTGCCGGCGTTGCGTAAATCTTACGGTCCCTGCCCCAAGGACCCGGGAGTAACACCTCTTGCTCGTAGGTCGAAGCGCCGGCCATAAATTTTTGAGAGTTCGAACCGATCCTGCCCACCCGGGACGCGATCGCGCCTCTCTCGGGCTAGACTCTCTCCTCTTCTCTCCAATGTCTCTCTTATCCCATCCCTCTCTCTCTCTCTCTCTCTCTCTCTCTCTCTCTCTCTCTCTCTCTCTC
>NW_017305683.1:1239652-1247785 GCF_001594115.1 Trachymyrmex septentrionalis
TTCGTTCACCTCGCACTCTGTCTGCTTTCTCTCTCCGTCTCTTTCCCTCGCGTTGCTGCATCTCGTGCTCCGAACAGCGAAGGAACGTAGAGACACGCGTCCAGTCTGGACCCACGCCCACGCTCGCATACCGAGGGCCCTTTAACTCGCATTCTCTCCTTCCCTCCTTCATTCACCCTGCATTCCGTTTCTCTTCGTTCCACCACCTTCGGCCCTCCCCTTCCTCCCGTCCGTCCTCCTCGCGCCTCTTCCATTATTTCTCAGTTTTGTTACGGTGCGTTTCGCCGTTCCCCAAGTATCTCTTTGAATATTTGGTACGCCCGATAAATATCCTGTCGAATATCTTTAACACGTTACATTACATTCCCTTTTCCTACTCTTAATACCCTATCTTATCTTGCATTGATATTCTCAAAACCTTTTTCGAATTTTATATCATCTGCATATAAGTCTGTAATTAGAAGGTTATATTATCAAAGCTACGATCGGTGGGCAGATGTTATTTACAACAGCAGTTGTTATTATATCATCACATCCTTTTTTTTTGTGCTATTATTATTTATCTAACATCTTCGGGAAGCTGATAGTAAAGTTACAACGTGACTTAAGATACCGATACTAATAAACGCATATATCTTTGCGCCGCACATAACATCCCGTGAACACGTCTACGACATTATCGAAGCCCTAACGAGGCGGCGAGTATTATATTTATCCGCTTTTCCTTTGTTCTCTTCTCTTTAGCCCGTCCCTTTTCGTTCTTTTCTGTCTGTGTCTCATCCCCTTGTTGCTTGTTTTATCTTTAACCGGGGGAGAAACACGCCATCGGAAAGCATCGTCGGGAGAAGACGTGTTTCGTGCGCGCCAGGCACGTAACACCTTCATCTGCTCTGGCTGAGTCCGACGACCAGTATCCGAATATTTTACCTGGCAATGGCGGGATCGAGGCGCCAGATCGGTAGGGGGAAACGATCGCGCGAGCCTGGGAAAAACGCCCACCCAGGACTCTCGATCCTGCGTACGATCATCGATTCGAGAACGTGACATCGACTTCGTGAACTTTGTGTTATTCTTTACTTTTTCGGAAATGCGAAGCGTTACACTGCAATGTAATAAATTTTCGTTAGTTAAACTTACATAAAAAAAAAAACAAATCGATTTTTTAATTTGTATGAAACAAAACGGATTAAAATTGAATTTTATTAGCGATTAATAATAATATAATTATATTAATTAAATATTAGATATATAGAATAAACAATTAAAATTGATGTACGTATTTAAAAATATTTACATATTTATGTATAATAATAATTTGTATAGTTAGAAAGATTTTTTTATTAATCGAGATACTTGACAATTGACATATAATTTATTCTCTATTTATAATTAAAACGATCTAATAAGTGCACTATCATATTTCATGATAGGTAGTCAATCATAATAATCAAGTCGTAAAACGAGACGCAACTCTATTCACGACATCTTCTATCAGCGCCAAAAGCGTTTCGTAGAAATCTACTTTCTCCATTTTGTGACTTCGCCTTACCCGGATATTGAAAGTTTCGATGGTCGATTGAGCGATGTGTTCTCGTTCCCGAAGGACTATGCTTTATTAAGCACGAATGAGCTGCAAAAAAATTCCATAATGATCTGAACTTTTAATAAAGAGACCTGATTAGAGTTTTACGCGTTAAAACTTTGTACAAAAGCTTTTTCTCATAGAATGAACTGAGAGACGACACAAACGTGCAAGGGCATTTTGTCTAGATTCATAAAAATTAACGAGCTTAAAAAAAGAGCTCTAAAAGTCGATAAACTATTTTTTAATTATTTGGGTTGTATTCAATAACTTCTATTTAAATAATAATTATATTTTGTGTTAACATGTGTAATGAGTGTGATTTACTTCTGTTAAATTCTTGAAATCTTTCTGTCAGAAAGGAAAAGAAATTATTTCGAACAAATGCTCAAAATACAGAGAATATCACTATTAATTTAATATTATATTAATTTAATATTATTTTGTAGGTATTATTATTACAAATGCTATTTAATATCCGGATATTATCGAATTATTATGCCATTATCATTAATTATAGCCGGATATTGCAAAATAATAATTATTAATTGTAAGCTAAAACGTTTGAGTGGATATGCAGCTCTTCGCGGAAATCCGCGATTATCAGTGTAGCATAAAACTCGCGTATCGCGCGTCAAAATTTATAATTGTAAGTGACATAAGGACAGATGGCTGGGTAACTATTACACTGTTTTCCGAACGATATCGTTATTTCGATGCGAAACCAAAGATTCCACGCGTCGTCGCGTCGGAATGCCATATTCAACAGATATACGAGCGATAGTGGGATCGTTCGCACGACCCGCGAAATCAAGAGCAATCGGCGAACGAAAACTTCGCCGACGTCGTCGAGAACTTTCCCCGCTCCGTAATCTCACCGGCTACGTCTCACGGGAAGCGAAGCTTTTGCCCCCTTCCATTCCCTCTTTCCTCTTCCGACATTTCTTATCCTCTCCCATCGGAACGACAAAATTTAATTTACAAGTTCATTTGCATCACACGGACGGTAACCTTCGTTGTCACTCCGGTCTTCCTACCTATTCATCTCTTGTCCTCTAGACATACTTTATCACTGAATCGACGCTAGAAACTGCAATGTATGACCAATTTTTATATGCAACATGGTCCAAAACCGTTTTTTAATTAGTAACCGTTTTCATTAGTTATAATAATATCGTGTAGGAAATAGACAAGAACTTGATAGAGTTTTATTGATCAAAACAGTTTTCGTTGATATGTACAATTTGCTTAGACGGCAGGTCAAAGTTATTTAATATTATTAAATTATTATTAGTTAAAATACTGCATAATCCATTTATTGGAGTATGCAGTATTTTAACTAATAAAAATTTTTAATTAATATTTAATAATATGTCTTGTTTTTATTTAGTAAATATTCAGATATTGCGCATTTTTTGCACAACTTTCCTGATTAACTATTCAGTATATTGAAACACTTTTTCTTAAGGAAATAATTGTAAGCATAGCATTATATCTTGATTAAGATCTTAAGTAGTTTTACTAACAATAAGTTACTATAAAATAATATATCAGTAATAATTGCTAAAAAAAATGCATGAAACTTTTATCAGAGATAATCAGACTTTATCTTATCAGTAAATTCGATTTAAAACTCAAGGCGTCAACAAATTTAATTGTGTCAATTTAACATCGAAAATTAGAAATTTATGGCAAGTGACGGTTTCTTCAAAAAAACGCCTCTGTAATCGACGTCCTAGAAGATTTTTTGGACTTTCCCCGAGATAACTGTCTTTCTTCGTGAGTTTCGTACGGTCTATCAGACGCGAACTGCTCGGTAGAATCGATTTCTCGTTGTGGACAACAAAACAACAAATGCACTTGTCCATGACACTTCTATTACTTTACGTCGTGTATCCGCTGTCTGCTTAATCGGTCCATTTCGTGACACCTGCCTACTCTATATCTCCGAGTTTCTCATTTCATTAAAATTACGATGTGACGTGCCGGTCAGCGATAACCATTGCAGGACTGCGTTTCTGAAATTAGAAATTGCGGTGCGACATAATTCCGTTCATAATTGAATCGTACTCGATATTCCCCGCTCGACGTTATATCGCCGTACTTAACAGCAATCGTAAATCGAAACCTCTCGCTTTCATTAACCCGAATAAAATCCATCCCAATTTACTTTCCCCCGAGCATTCGGTTCAACTCGATTCGCGCGGCAGCTCTGGCTGGTTAATTTAACGGTGATCTGCGAAATAAAAATGAGACCTGCATTATACGAGTTGAACGTATTGAGTACGTGTATGTTCCAAGGCAGATGCGTGCTAAAATGGTTTTTGTATCTGAAAATTATGTTGTAAAAATTATACAGCGGACTCGAAGCAAAATTTATCGAAATTCAGAGACACTGTTATTATATCAATTATTTGAAAAAGCAGATAAGTCGAAATAAATCAAGATAAGTTTTGAAAAATACAAAGAGAACTGTTTTTATCAGTTTTTCCATAACGTGTAAGATTTAGGCCATCGAAACGATAATTAATTATTTAATTAATTTTTAGTACTTTACTTATATTTTTTATTTTACTTACAATATATTAACTTTTAATACACACAATTGGATTATTTGTAATCCTACGCATTTTTTTTCTTTGAAATACTAAGAACATTTAGTTGAAGATCTCTATCCTTCCCCCTTTTTTTTTTAAATATATATATATAACTTTATAAATACTTTTCAAAAATGTTAAAGTATATATAAAAAAATCATTTAATAATTTTTGTGTACTTGTAAAAGTGATAAAATTTTTAACTTGAGACACGAACGATCCATTCATGTGTAATAAAGGCTTAAAAAATCATCATGTACTAATTACTAACTAATGGTTCATTACACTGGAAGAAAAGATTGGTTAAATATGGCACAGCATTTTTAATTGGCTGCTGCAGCCAATCAAAAATGTTTTACCATATTTTACCACCTAATTTGCTGCAGCAGCCAATCTTTTCGTTCAGTGATACCACTTATTATCATTGCATAAATTTGATTATTATGATATTTTCTCAATATAATTACTGATAAAATGCGATTTTTGTAAAACATCGCAACAACGGTGAGGAAGCAAAAAGACTGTTTTACCAAGCAGAAGATAAAAAAAGGAGACACTTTGTGTTCTTATAATAGGAATAAGTATAGACTGGGCATGCATTGGCTATACAGAGTACATACACGTGTGTGTAAGTATACATAGATACGCTCCTCCGGACTTCAAGAAAAGTTTTTCACTTTATACGGGCAGTCAGCCTTGAAATCGCGTCCGATGGAACGGTCCGCGGGGACGAACCTTCCGCGGCCAGATACGTTTCCTTTTTCCAGGATGCATTTTCTACGTCCACCCACACACGATCGCACGAATACACACGAAGCCGCCGCGAACGATAATAAAGAAAATAGAGGGCGAAGGTAGTCTCCTTATATGTCTGGCTAACTGCGGTACCTCGCCTTCGAACCCGAGCGCGATATTGGATCCCATCATTTTTCAAGAGAAGCTGCGTCGTCTCCTTCCATCTTTCTCTCTTTCTCCATCCGATTTCAAAATCTCTCTCTCTCTCTCTCTCTCTCTCTCTCTTTCTCCTCTTGCAATCCGCTGCCATTATTTCTGCCCGGTCAATGGAACATGGACATATGTGTCGCTATATGTACGAATGGCTGACGAGCGAGGGTCGTCGGAGGTTTCCACTCAAAAATGAAATACTTTCACTACAATGGCCTTTCGTTTTCCTTTTGTCGCGTGGAATCCGCGAAATGGATTTTGCGACGTCGAAAACACTTTGATACCGCAGGCTTCTCGCAAAAAATCGAGGTTAGTTACTCACATGGTCGAATGTCTCCCTTCACTTCGCGACGTAGCGGGAAACTTTTCCGATGTACGGAAAAATATTTTTCAGAGTAATACAGCAATTTCTACGAAGAAAAAAAAAGATGCGCGAAAGTAGACGAACTTATAACTCGTGAACTTTGGATTCGTCTATTAACGTCGGATTTGGAATTTCTCATGTCTCGAAAATTCTTTTTAAAAATAATTGTAAAAAATATATATAATTTTTATAAACGATATATAACAAATACGACAAAATTACCCAAAAGATTTCTTGAAATTAATAATTATGCTATGGAAAAAAAAAAGTTAAAGATAAATTAAAACACAATATTTTTTTGCAGGTTGCACTTTATAAAAATTACATACAGAGGGATGGTTCTTTAGATATATTGTTAAATCTTTATTGAATTTTTTTGCGACTTATATAATTTATAAATAACCGATTTCGAAAGAGAAATCTATAATTCTGTTTCCATATCGAAAAATGTCAACGCAATTTACAGAATATAGATTCTAATTCAACGTCGCTCGATGTAATGCATTCTTCATCGTGCTGACTGCGCGTATAATAAATCATAGCGCCGCGAGGTCAGAAAAATCATCCCGAGGATCGATCTGCGCCTCGCCTCGAGTACGCATCTCTTCTACGGTTAACCCGATGGCCGGGGGTCCAAGCTGGTCTGCGAGTGTAACGAAAGGCGTGCGGAGGTCGAGGAAGAAGAAGAAGAAGAAGAGAAAAGAGAGAGAGAGAGAGAGAAAGAGAGAGAGAGAGAGAGAGAGAGAGAGAGGGAGAGAGTGGTCCGGACGAGAGAAGGGTAAAGAAAAAGGTGGAGGGAGAGATGGCGCACGGCAGGCGCGTGGCTCCCACGGGTCGCCTTGAGGCTCTTGGATCGCAAGAGGGAGAGACCGAGAACTGGAGAAGAGCCAGCCTCTCCTGCGAGACGAACAATTCTCACCTGGGCACAATTTTGAGAAAGCCTTCTGTAGAATAAAATTCAAATGAATCATTCGCGAAACTGCATTGGCCACTTAAGAAGTTAATTTCGAGAATTGAAGAATAAGTGACGGATTTTCGTCAGAATTTTTATATATAAATAAATGTTACCGAGGAACACATACTTGTGTCATTAATGGTGATTATGAAAATCCAGAGCAACGACATTAATTGATAAAGTTATAAGCAACGTCTGATTCTAAAAGTCGGAATATTCGATTATAATAAGGAACATCTAAAGAACTTACTGTTTCGAGTTACTCTCTGCTCAGGAGTTTCAAAGAGAGGGTAACGAGGCGATCAATACGACGGCGCGGCTAATTGCCAAATTGGCAGGGAAAGCATCGAAAGAATTCCGCCAGCAGCAGGCCGAGGAAGGCCGGCTGCTGAGGTCGAAGGCTAATTACTTTATCCCGACGTGCAGGCTGCCCCGTACAAGAGGTTAATGGTCGTCGATACCGAATCAAATGGACCCCGTCCTTTAAGAGCCCGTTTAGCCGATTCGTTCTTGGATTCGCGTGAGTTACCTTATTAAATACCACGCGCATCGTTATCGATCGTTGACTTCTTTCTCGTTCTCAACCCTGAAGAATCTTGAAGAAGAATATACGTGACATTACACGAATAAGACGATATCAAATTGACCTGCTTGTACTCTCATACAAAATCGATATAACGCTAATAAAATATTTGCGTTGAACGTAAAACTTGTTTTTCATTGTCATAATATTAATAACACTCTTAGTATGTATGCAGATAAAGTGTGTACACGAAAGTAATTTATTTTTAAAAAATGTGACGGAAATATATTATAACTTAATTTAAACTAGACTTATTTGAAAACGATTTTCTAGCTATCGTTAGGAATAAAATATGTACACGTAAAAAAGTATTTAATTTTAGGATATTAATGTATTTTATTCTTACTTCCGTTTTTTAAACACTTAAAGATGTTCTAGTTTTAAACTTTTTCAATAAACAAGACACTATGTATTATATTTGGATAAGTATTAAAGTATTAAAACGTTTAAGACTGAAATATCTTTTATTACTAAACGTTTGTTTTGCAAAGATGTTTTTAACGTAACCATTTTAAACACTGCACTTTTTTACAGTGTAGACATGTGTGACGTAGAATATTATTTGTTCATAATTTGTTACGAACAAAGATTATGGACATGTTTATTCATAGTTATTAGGTCAATAAATTTCTACTTTGTGCATTATCCGACTCGATTATAATTATTATGCTACTACTCTCAAAGAAGAATGAGAGATCCAACGATTCCATTTATCCGTTATGAGAAAGAAGAAAAATGCAGAGAGAAAAGAAAGAATTAGCTGCAAAGGGATCAAACGATGTCATTTCGATGTAATTGGCTTCATTTTTCTCTATCTTCATTTGATTCTCTTTATCCTCGATCACTTTTAAGCACGATTGACAGTATCTGCTGAGACTATCAATAAGTAAGACATCATTTACTTAAAGACGAGATGTTAATTGAAAATGGCTCTTTCATTAACAAAACTGCATTCGTTGAAGGTGAAAACGCTAAAAAACTTTCGTAAATTTTAACGGTAAACGGTACGAAAATGTGACTTTGCTGACTTCTACTGAGAAAACTATGACTGACCAGGTAGTCCAATAATATGTCTGCGGCGGAAAGAGGTGGAATCCTTATGGAATT
>NW_017305683.1:1247885-1250239 GCF_001594115.1 Trachymyrmex septentrionalis
CTTTAACGGTAAACGGTACGAAAATGCGACTTTGCTGACTTCTACTGAGAAAACTATGGCTGACCAGGTCGTCCAATAATATGTCTGCGGCGGAAAGAGGTGGAATCCTTATGGAATTCCAAAGAAGTTACAACTCTACAAATGAAATCCGAAACGCTCGCTATCCAATATCAACGATGAAATTGTTCAGCGGTCTAAAATATACGAGTAATTCGCTGCCTCCCAACTTTTTCAAATTTTCCTTCAGCGATGTCTGAAACGCATAATTGTCAATCAGTTTGTCAATAAAAGTTATAATACTCAAAAAAACTTAAACAATAAGACTTAAACAAATTACACAGTAAGCAAATCAACATTTTGAATCTACTATTGCAGTTTGCGTTATTATCTTCTCTACTGATTGACTGAATTACTTACTACAACCTTACATTTTTTTGCTGTTAACTTAGCTTTAATAAGGATCTCGCGCAATTTAAAATCTGCAATGCTCAATATTAAGTTTACCAGAAACACGATAATTTAGGTTGTAAAATTTCCGTGTTCAGCTGACATAAAATTTGGAATTTAGTGCCTCAGAGACAATGACGCACCAATATACATTACTTAATTGTTAAAAAGTTATATTTGCCAGTAATCCGTTTAAATAAACTTTATCAGACTTTCAGTAAACATGTCCCGAGTATTTTTCATTAATGCACAATGCTAAAATATTAGAAATTAATAGTAATGTAAAATCAATATAATGTATGAATATACTTGTATGTCTTACAATGTTCATATATGTCTTACAATGAATATCGCAACTTACCAGAAATGTTTAAGTTGTTGAAGAGCAACTGTTTCATAATTCTTATTCAACTACAAATGCATTTTGTTTTCGCATTATGCTAGTCCCGCAATAGAGAACAAAAGGTAATCACGACAAAGCCTTGTGTGATCTCATCATGAAAGGCAGTCATTCCATGGTAACATTTAACGATGAAGTATTCTATGTCATCTCTAATAACGCATTAAATTCGCTTGATATCGGATGTAAATCGACGATCTCTATTTCCCAACGATTCTCTGAATTTCAAGCTCGTCCAGATAGAGACGGAGGCAGAAACGTGAGGAGCTTTAAACAGCGTGGGTGGTCAATGAACGATTTGCGGGGTTCTCTCCGTAGATTCTTATGGTTTACGGTCATATCTGCCTTCGCGTATGGTGGTGGTATGGCCGACCATAGCGGCCTACGTTCGTATAACTCGACGACAGAGAGAAAGAGGAGGAAGAGAAAGAGAAAGGAAGGCGCGTCGAGGTGGGCAGAGATCTCGCGTGGCTCTGTCTGTGCATCGCGCCATATTCGCAGTCACCTTTGACCCCCCCGGCCGATGTCTTTCTTTCTTCCTCTCGCTCGCCACCTTTCCTCTGTCCTCATAGCCGTTCCCTTCCGTCGTTCATCCTAGCTCGCTTCGGGACCATGCGCCTTCGTTGCGCCAACGATCGCGCTGCCGATATCGGTAATTACAGCCTGCGAAACTTGCGTGCGCCTTCTTCTCCTCTCCTCTTCCTTCTCCTCCTCCTACTCTTCCTCTTCCTTTCCATGCTTTCGTCTCCTATCGTCCTAGCTTCTCCTTCGCATCTTCTTCTTTTCCTCGATCCTTCGTCCTCGTATCGCGGAACTGACATGGCAAAAAGTTTATAGTCAACTAAGAATTATGAAGCGGCTAGTCTTTATTTATTTTAACCGCTTAATAAATATTGTTATTTCTGATGAGGACACGGCAAATCCAAGTATGTAATAAGTGACTTCATTTTATACTCTGTGTAAAAATAGCACACTATACTTTGCATGGGAAATGGATTTATACATTTGAATATGGTAGTATATTAATTTTAGAAAAAAAATTCTAAATTACACACATCTATATGAAGACACTTATTATACACTTAAATTTGTAGAAACGTTCATTACATGAGTGTAATATAGTTTATACATCAATATTTGTTCTTTCGATAAGTTGAAGGTGCTAATAAAAAATTGTGCTTATATCATACGTCTGCAATATTCAAGATGATCTTACTGTAGAGGTGTAGCAATTAAGAGTCTATTTCCGGCGAGTAAAAAAGATGCACATTTCTGACCAATTAAAACACAGCAGAATTTTAATCTTTGTACTATAAACCGCGCGATGAAAATTTATTCTCCTCGGAGGGAATCAATCATTTCTCAGACGGCTTTCTAGGATAGGCGTATCCCGCGCTTACGTACAATATATTTATAATCGTATTCTAATGGAATCACCTTGTATCGGAATATTACACGATGTACACGATACTCAAGGATTCAGGATGATGGCAGATGTTGCGACAAA
>NW_017305683.1:1250339-1259846 GCF_001594115.1 Trachymyrmex septentrionalis
AATCGTATTCTAATGGAATCACCTTGTATCGGAATATTACACGGTGTACACGATACTCAAGGATTCAGGATGATGGCAGATGTTGCGACAAACCTCATATAGCCTCTATCTCTCTTAATGAAACAGCCGCGACAACATAACTGCGAATCTTTCTCTCGTCGGCGGCGTAACGTCAGCTCGTGACAGGCGTAATTACAACGGCTCTGCTCAAGGTGCGCCGCTCTTATCCTCTAATCGCGCATCCACGATCAGCCAATCTGACAACGAAGCGGCCGTCCTGCAATGCTGCCTCAGTTAATTGCATCTCGTTTGTCGCGCCTAAAGGACACCTTTCTTCCCTCTGTATTTTCGCCGCGCTAATTATGACCGACGTAACACAGCGTGTTCTCGATTCTGCGGCCGAAACTACTTCTTTATGAATTAATCAGAACTATTGATTCGATTCTTTCCCTTCAAGGAAATATTACAACAAATAAAGGACATAAAAAAGATTATAAGAGAGAAAAAAAGTTTAATCGATTAATCCACCGTTAAGAATATATTCTTTCCTCGATTTGTGTTTTCTTCCTTTTTACCATGCGATTTTACTGCCGCAAACGGATACGAGCTCGTCGTAAGTTTCCGATCTCCATTTCACCCTCAAAAGCACGATAGGGCACACCGGGAGAACGATTGCGATAATTACCTTCGTAATGAATTATTCCTTCACGAGACTGCAATACTCATAGGAACGCCAAAGTGATCTTTCTCTCAAAACTCTCTCTCTCTCTCTCTCTATGCGGTGCACTCTGCGTGATAATAACTTCAGTACTTACGACTAATTACTTTCCACGTCGTTTACCTTTCCCGCTTTATTTCCGCCTTTGTCGTTAATTTAGCTCGTCGACAGCCGCGAGCGCCTAGCAACAATCACAATTTTTGCCGTGCAACTTCGCATGCCACTCTTACGCCGCAACGCCGCGTAATAAATCCTGTTGTGCGATTTTCAAATAGCGCATTTCTCTACGAAAGTCTAGAGAACATCATAACTAATATGAAAAATTAGCGAAAAAGATATTTTTTAAAACAATTATTACGTATCTTTATAATAAAATTGTTTTATTGATTCGATATGTTATACATATATTGCTTCAAAAGTGACACAACTAAAAAACGTAATATTCAAATTATTATCATAAGTTAAGTAAATGTTATCCTATCAAACATCAAAGGTGAATTAAGTTTATAAAAAAATCATTACATATCAAAAAAGGGATTTTTGTAAGGATTATAAAATGAAAATGGCAAGAATAATACAATCGTATTAAGAATATATATTCTTTTCACCGATATTATTTGGTGGAGCAATAATTTTTCGTCAAGCTGAAAAATAATTTGTTCGCTCTCTGGCAAATTTAATTTTTCGAGTCGTGTCGAATCTTTTTAAGTAAGGTAATGATATTTGTGATATTTTGTAATATGTAATCTGCTGTGTTTAATAAACTATTGTAAAAATGAATATTTCTCCGTTTGTAACGCAGGGAAATGAAAAATTATTGTATAATCTAAACTAACATAAGAAAATAAGTAAAGTCGATGTTGCAACTTTCATTAAAGTCAATAACAGTCTTGAGACTTAGACAAACGGCTGAGTAGTTGTCACGCGTGAGAAACGCTGTCAGAGTTCTTTGTATCACCTTTCCCTTGGCGCCCCACAGGGCAAGTCACATCTTGACATTTACATATTTGATACGTAATACATATTGCATAATAGGATTGATAGGTACATATCTCCCAAACTTTCGCGAAGTTGCCATTCACACGTTCATCGGGAAAGATGTTCCGGCGGGACGGCCAATCTGTTTCAGCCCCGTCCAAGACGAACAGCTGGATGAGCGAACCCCCGTGTGGTCACGGGACACGGATGTCCACCTAACGTGTCACGACATCCGACACTGAGATCCGAATGGGGAGGCATTGTCCGGCAACATTGTAACGACCCGATCGAACCAGTATCGTAACGGTCGAACGACTCTCGCAGCGGCGACTATTGCGAGAAATTGTTTCGCAAAGTAGTTCGCACAGGTGGTGCCAGAATGATTCCTGATGGTCTTGCTCCGAGACGTTTCCATTCTCGAAAGCCCCCGACCCCGTTTCCCCTCGCCGAGTTACTCGACGTCCCGCAATCAGCGTAGTTCTCACCATTGTTTAGGACGACGGTTCTCAAACACGTCTTGACTTTCTTCCTCGATGTAGTCGACACTGATTGCGAGGATACGAGAGTAATTCAGGACGCGCGAATCGTAACTCTACTACTTCATTCGTCTTTCTCCTTCTCTTCTTCTTTCTCGATCCTTGATCTCTTTGCGGTTTGCAGCCTCCAGATTCCTCCGTAGTCGAGGATTGCGAGAGCTTACATTTTTCTGTAGACGGTCGCTAGCTGTTGTGTTCGAAAATCCTTTTCATCGTCGACGTTAAATGACGGGTGGTATAAGTGAAGAACTTGACAGGCGTTCTTTTCCGAATGCATGCGAAAGATTGCGGGAGATATTCTTATTTCTTTTTCGTACACGGAAAATATGATAAAGAACGAATGAAATTTAAATTTCATTTAAGTTCTTCCCTTCTCTCTGTCCTTTTGCATAAGTAAACGATTCTGTGGGTCGCAGTATTAACGTAATTCTTACGCAAATGAATTTTTCCCCTGAAGTTGACATTTGCAACCAGTAGAATACCGAATCGAAAAAATAGAATAGGTAGTAACAGAAAAATAAAAGATTCAATCGATTTCATCGTATATATGAAAATGTAAATAAAAAGTAATCCGTCAATGTATAAAGCAGTTATGATAATTTTTTCCAGTACAACAAAAAAAAAGATTTATACTCGACGAATTCATGTTCGAGTCTGCATTCGTTGAACCGAATCAACATTTAAATGCACTTCGCTCGCATCCCAACTGAAATCAAATTTTATCTGCATTTATACTTTTCCGCAGGTTTCGAGCGCAAAAGCCACGTTTATATTTGATAAAATGTAATTTTCCTGTCTGAGCTCGTAGTGCTTTGCAGTGTTCACGTTTAACGATGTCATACACGTCACAGAATCGAGGCAATAAAATTCCGCATGTATACATGTCGCGCTTAATACCTAATAATTTAATTTTCTTTTGTGTTCGGAACATGAACAATTTTTTCTTTCTAACTCAATTTCTATGTTGTTCTTTTGACCTCAATCTTCCTACATGTAGTGTTTCAAATAAGAATATATACTTTTAAAGTAACATTTTAAAAAATCTTAATATAGAAGAAAATCAAGTTTTAAGGAAAGTTCTAAAAAAGATCTATTTTGTAATGACAGAATACTTGATCTATTTTTATATTACCTATATATTTTATTCGTTAATGTAATTTGCTAACCAATTTAAGTTTCAATGAATATCAATGATACATTTTCAAATTGATACATCTCTTCTTCTCTTGCCATCTTCTTAGGTGTAATGATCAACACTGGTTTACAGTTTTATAATGCATGGTTGGACATTGGCGCTTTCGTGTTCTACAGTTCATTCGAGAAGAATTGCGACCGGGTGGTCGGATCCCGCTTTGCTCTTTTCTTTTTTCCTAATTTCTTCTGTCCTTCTCGTCACTGTTTCGGTTCCCTCTTGAACGATTGCCCTTATTATGAGAGTTTATATTTCCTTGTCTATGTATATGTACGTGTACGTGTACGTGTACGTGTACGTGTACGTGTACGTGTATGTGTGTGTGTGTGTGCTCTATGCCGCCGCGTGGACGATGAAATTTCTCGGTTCGAGAAATTTACGAGCGGTCCGGTAGCAGACCGTCATTGCCTCTTGTGCTTCTTGCGTCGATCTTTGCCTCGTTTCGGGCTGCTTGATCAGCCGTGCCCTAGCTGAGAACTACCTGTAATAACTTCATCCACGGTTGTTCATCCTTGACCGTGTAATTCGCGGTGCAACTCGATATTTTCCAAGGAAAATCAATTTCCTGGTATTGTGCGGTTAATCTTTAGCCCTGGCAATTTTTAAGGCAGTTACGCGAAATCTACGACCTGAATCTTATGTCAAGTATACCCATAATTAACACCTATGTATTGTTATTAATGTTTACGTTTACTTATTTACACTTTGATAAATTAATTGTTATAAATTAAAATATATATATATTTTAACGCATGAAGATGAATATATTGAGTATGCATTTAGAAGAGAGAAAGAATAGAAGAAAAAGAGAGAGGGAGAGAGAGAAAGACAAAAAGGAAATAGAAATAGATAGATAGCTAATTATTAAGAATCTCCCTCTAGAAAAATGTCCTTTCAAAGGACATAATTCATAGAGCAAAACTTGTTACAAGAAATAGAAACCGTATTATCTGAAATAAGAAAAATAATAAAAATAAATAATAAAGTAACGAGAGAAAAGAAGATGCGAAGCAAGGAGAGATAAATGATTTTATAAATATTAATTAAATTAAATTATTATGATGCATGTAGTATTAAATAAATAATATACATGCTTATTATAAAGATTACATCGTGCTTGTAATCATTTATTCAACCTTGGTTAGAATTTTGTTTTCCTTTGAAAAGATCGTGTACCTACTAATAAGCTAAATGCAACCTATGTACCATTCCTTTTAACATAGCTGTGCAATGTAACGACATGGATGCTACGTGGATCTCCACGTGGTCTGGAAAGTATAGCTGCGCGTACATTGCGGTATATGTGTAGCCAAAACTTGGTTGGCAAACGACTTTGCGGCTTGGCTAGAGATATCTCGATTCATACGCGGTAGATACCGCTCTCTCTCTCTCCTCACCGAGAGACATCCTTTCGTTGCATACATTCGATCGTTACGATTACTGTTCGACGAGGAAACTTCCGGTAACTATCGCACGTGAATATCTCTGACTATTCAGCGCCATAGACGGCGTCCAAGAGACGTCGCACGAGTCTGCAACCTAGCACTCGTGATTAGTTCCCACGGGTGCCTTCTCCACTTCTCGCAACCAACTTTGAATTCGCTCAACACGCTCGTATGCCCGTTTACCGGAAAATACTTGAGTGTCCCATAAGGAAATTTTAACGATTATCACATGTAAGTTTAATTGTTCGAAAGTTCTATCGTACGAAAAGCTTCAGAATTCTTAAACGGTTCCCAGTGGCTGCTGCCTCGTGAATTTGCTTCAATATAAATCTCTAATGATTGTTGAGTTATGAAACAAGGGCGATATTTTTAATCGTGATTGATTATGGATGTATTATACGTATTTTTTAACAAAATAAAAAAACAATGCAAATATAGATTTTTTTTATATTACATAATTAAGATAAAATGAGAAAATTTTTGTTAAACTATAAAATTACATTGTTGAATATATAAATATTACGATCTTATTGAACTGTTTTATATGTATATGATATTCATTTTTATACGGAAAGTATATAAATTGTCAATTCCAATTGTTTTTTTTGCAGAGAGATTATACATCTAATACATCCTTAAAAATGTTATTTTGGAGATGTTGAAATTTTTCACCGTATTATTATTTTTTCGTTTCTGATATATTTGGAATTATCTCCTTGAACGTTTAGAAATATGATGAATTAATTTTCGTTTGATGCATTAATTCTTTTCTCATTAATTTACAATACAATCCCAGTCATAAACGTAATGTTATGCGAAACGCGACAGCAGCGGGTTAGCCCGGTTCTTTTTAAATACAAAGATAAAAAACCACTACATAACGCGGATGCACAACTGCCGCTGTTTTTCGAAGTTTACTTTATGTAATCGCGGCCGGCATCGCAGTAGGTCGTTAAACACGTGGTAGTCCGTTTTTATTACTGTTCCGATGTACGAACATTTTTTGATATTTGAATCTCATACTTTAGGACTTCCTGCGATCGTAAGTTCCCAAGACTGCACTTCTTTTATCGTGATTTAATCTTGCCGCAGTGTAGTGGCCTAATTATTTAGTTGAATTCTTGTCATTTATATCTTCAACTTCACAAACATTGGCTTAACTTCAGGCGAGAAATAATGACCATAGCGTAGCGATAATTTCAGTATAAATTACATATTAAAAGCGGCGATGCTTAATATTCATTGAATATTATCTTTTGCGATAAAAAATAAAATCAATTTCCGCTGCACTCATTTCCGAATCTCTCATAACATTTCCAGTTATGCAAATTATTCGAGATCTTTAGAAAATACAGCTGAATTTTTTTGACGAATGTGCTTGAAATTTTTCTTTGTCAGAAATTTTTTTTTAAATAAAACCTAATTGATGAAAAAAATATTTTATTGGATGATAATTCGATTATGAATAAACATTGATTTCAAATGAAATGAGAATGGAAAAGTGTATTAGTTCGCGCTGCAACAAGTTTGATCTCGCGGCGTCGATACGCAACCGCATTCGTTGTGGAAAAGAGCCGTGCCGCGCGTCCCGAGGACCCGCGATGATGCTTTTAGCTCTTAAACGGCCGGCATTTAAGGTAGCCCGAAAGGGAGAAGAGTGCATGTATGAAATATATACAACGCGGCTTCACCTCGAGATCCTTATCGTGGAAGGGTTATGCCCTCGCGCGCGGTCGACTCCGCGCGCAGTCAAAGAAGAAAAACGCGATACGATCTCGTTCCGGCCAGCGGGTCGCCCCACGGAGCCCGTTTCTCTCTCGTAATTACGAAATTGCCTCTTTGAAAGATCCGCTCCGCGCGTCCGCGCGGTCGCTTCTCTCTATTTTCTTTTCCCTCATCGGCGTCGTTACCCATCGTCGTCCTTCTCACTCGAGATCGTCCTACCGCCGCCGCCGCCTCCCCCCCCATCCCTCGCACTCCTTTTTCCCTCGGCGTCATCGCGAAATCGGCAACGCATTATCCCATCCTCCCTCCTGATGATCGGCCTTCTCTCTTCTTCTCCCTTTCTCTCTTTTGCCGCCATCGAACGCCTCTCCCTCCTACTCTCCTCGCGTTTTTATTCCAGATCGCTTCGTCCTCCTCCCGGTCGCCACGCCGCGAGAGATCGACCCCGTCTCGCTCAGGTTACCGCGATAGGTAATTTTAACGCCCGGCCGGTCTTGCCGAACGACTTCATCCAGCGGAACGGCTGTCGCGGCGTGGTGCGGAGTAGCGTTCACGATCGATGCCCAAACTCGGGGATCGACACAGCACCACTCGTTTACCTTCGCGTCGGCGGCCCTTCTCTTGTCGCCTACGAACCACCCGGTACTTTCGTATGCTGAGACTAGAGATTCTATAATAGAACCTGGCCACGAGTAATTTTGTTAAAATAAAAGCGAGAAAAAGATATATACTGGCTCTTTATATATATATATGATGTCTCATTCCAACTTGTACTACTGATTCTAATTAACTAAAGTTGACAAAAACAACGGACTCAATCAAACTTAACTTTATTCTTTTATGACTAAATCTCTGTATTATAAGATCTCTAAGAGAGATCTCGAGACTTAATACTGAAAAGACGGTTTTGCTCAAGTACTCAAACATTTATTTAAGTTATGATACAGGTCTGAAAATAATTTTGTTGGACCGTTCAAATAATAATTTGTAAGACGCACAAACTGGTTGCTAAAATGTCAAAAATTTTTGCAACATTGCAAATTTTTGCATAATACTTGACACTTCTGTATAACTACTTTGATCTAATAAAATTATTTTCAGATATGTATCTAGCTTTAGGTACTTCAGTAAAATCGTTCTTTCCGTGAATTTTCAGTTGCAACCAATTTTTATTGCTACATTAAATTTACTCTTGAAAATTTGTGTCTAAAACTTGATTAGTTCGCCCTTTTACTATCTTCTAATTGGTATTGTTAAAGTGTAAATATAATTTGACATTAACTGGAAAATAAATTTAACTTCTCACCGAAAATCTTTTTTGAAATTAAAATTTTTGACTCAACTTCGAAGGTCTTCTTAATACTTTTTCCGACATATTAAAAAAATTCTACAAGGCAGGCCTCAATTTATTTAATTGAGCGATAGAGAAATAAAATAATAAAATACATTTTAAGCGAACATTTTGTTCTAAATAAAAATGAATCAAATGTATAATGATGAGGATATAATTAATTAAAATTGAACATAGTCGTATTAATATTACAAGAATAATGAATATTAAGCACTGTGAGAAAATATTATCATAAACGCATTCAATATTACTGCGTTAATTTGAAACGTTCGTAGGTACTCACTATTATAGTAACTATAATCCACTGAGCAATCAATTATCATCTTAATCGTTTCTGTATGTACGCTACGTGATTACTTAACGATATCCTAATACAATATTTGAAATTAATTTCTAACCACGTCGCAACTAATAAAGGAAAATCGAATCATCTCCCTATCCGATGTGTACAACCGAAGGAACGAGAGTACATAAGCAAGAATACGTAACCCACAAAACACAAACTATAACATTATATCAATATTGTAATTTCCACTCAACAATATAAATGTAACATGATGCATGTTTTGCGTAACAGTTGTTAAGCGGGAAATTATAACATTGATATAACATTACTATTAATAATATTAGTTTGTATTTTGTGGAAGTTGTCATTTTTGGATTACAAAGATAAATCATTGACCTTAGAATGCAGACTGGCAAGAATAATTCTTGCCAAACGGAGTCTACACTTGTTTCGAAGATACTTTTTCGTTCCCGCTACAACACAGGTCACGCTTCTTGCACTTCTCGTTCCTCTTCTGCATCTCGCCCCCCTCCCTCCACGCACGCCTATAACTCTTACCGTATTTCCCCTCTTACTGTTCCTGTTCACCAGCTCGCTTCTTTTCACACTCTTTTTTTCGTGAACCGTCGCCTCCGTCTACTCCTCTGAAGAGAGTTCGAGGCCGTCCCACGTCCGCGGTAATCCGGCTAATTTCGTCGAGTTCTCAAGGAATGAGCTGAAAGAAACAGGTGCCGGCGGCAGAGAAAGATGGACGAGATTCGGTCGAATCATGACGTACGACGTGAGAGAAGATGAAGAAGACGACGATGGCGTTGGCACCTACCGCACGGATTTAATCGCGCGAGAAGCAGCGAGTCGTTCAGCTCCGAGAACTTCGCGAACTCTTCGCGAAGTTTTAACGGCGCCGTCAATTTTTCGCCGATAATATTTGAGCTTCCGATATTTTATGCGCGAGCGATTTTGTGAAGCGAAGTGTGCACGAAAAGAGCGGGCGATCAGATAACGATCGAAGCGATGTGATGGATTTTTAAAATCAAACTTTAATATTGTAATCGGATTTTACGCTGCATTACTCAAATCATTTAACGTAATGTGATTCGTACATAAACTTCGTTTCTTAATTCTTCGAAGTTGATTTTTTTATATAGCAAAACTGCTGAAATGTATCTTATATAACAGAGAATATTAATTTTTACAAATTATTAAAATGCTCAAAGATAAGAGATATAAAATTAAAAATATATTTTTTATTTTTCACTTTGCTTATATATATATA
>NW_017305683.1:1259946-1260295 GCF_001594115.1 Trachymyrmex septentrionalis
GTAAAAGAAGCAATTTATTGCAGTAATTGATTGCAACATTAGATAATTATGGATGTATTATTCATCACACGGAGAAAAATGTAAAGTAATATGCGTTAAAATTCTAGTAAATTTTATGGGAATTGGCAAGTCCACATTATAGGGACAAATCATTTATCTCAAATTTACTTTATTTTTCTAGTAAATGACAATCGTCAGCCACATATTATAAAATACTCTTTATACTTCGTAAAGTAAATTTTGAGAATTTTTTGTCTTGTGTGTGTGTGTGTGTGTGTGTGTGTGTGTGTGTGTGTGTGTGTGTGTGTGTGTGTGTGTGTGTGTGTGTGTGTGTGTTTGTGTGTGTGTG
>NW_017305683.1:1260395-1265682 GCF_001594115.1 Trachymyrmex septentrionalis
TAAGAATATGATTTATTTTGTTGTAAGATAATCACTTGAATGGATACTATAATTGCAACGTACTATTTTACTTTGCCTAGCACTTTGGATATTTTTATACTTTCGGCAAAAATACCAGAATATTTTTACTAGTTTATTACTTGTTTATTACTGAGGCAAAAATTATTCAACCATTTTTCTCTGTGCATGTTTCTTGTTATGTTGCTTTCACTTTTCGCGGCTGTATATAATACCGGAAGGAAATAGCCACGTGGCTGGCTCGCGTAACATCGAATATGATACCTCACCTGATCGATGCTTCGATCAGAGGATAAGAATGGCGAAGTACGCGTCTCTACGATACTAGGAAGAACCGGTGTGACAAGGCTTCTAGTATCAAATATCTAAAGAGGGTTGGTATTACTTTTCTTGGCAAAGGTTCTGGCCGAACAAACTTTGCGTTGCGATTTATCCCTCGAGAAATTTATTTCCTCTCTTCCTTTCGCGTTGGAAACTTGATATAAATGTTGCTATAAACGTTATATTATTTTCTATTTTATGTCACGATCGCTCTTTTATTTAGATAAATTAATTTATATTTTTCAGTGCATAGCACTATAATTAAAATTTTTTATTAAGAGAGAAAGAAAAAAGAAATATAAAAATTTCAATCTTATAATTCGTAGTATAATTTATTATACGAAGATTTATCGTCGTATACAAAACTGGCAATATAACGTCCTAAAAATGATGTCGCACAAAGTTGTCGCGACTATGCAAAATATGGGATGTCGTAGTTACTTAAGAAGTACAACATACTTTGGTGCAAGAGAAATACGGAGGCTGAACGCGAACCTCGAAAAAATACGTAAGTGAAAAAATATTTTTTCGTAAATTGATTGTCGGAAGGTACTGCATACTTGATTTCGTAATAAAAATAAATTAAAGTCGATGAAACTACTTTCGCGTAATTACATCTGATATAAGTTCAGCCGGCTAATAAAAAATGTATAAGAGCTAATATTTGCGTGAAGAAACTTTCACCGTACTCTTCCTATTACTCGTCAGCGTAGCTTATTTTCCATTTCTTCAAAAAATTTCATACTTTTTTATTTGCTTTTAATGTAAAGAAAAATTTGTAATAAAAAATTAAAGAAAAAATACATAATTAAATTAAGTAAATTAAGTATCTATATTGTTTATATATTGTACGTATTGTATTATTTCTTCAATGCAGCATTTACCTTCCACTTCTCTGACTGAATATTTTCAAATATTTTTATATATATCATCATGAGATATATTAAAAAGCAATGCATACGATTTAACACTACAAGTTCCGAGTCTCTTAACAGAAGGACCAAACAAATAAAATACTATAAAAATAAAAAAGTGATAAAAAAAATCAAATTTCAACATAACGAATTATTGATAGGTCAAAACTTTTCAGAATACTTCACATAAGAAATGTAAGATTAATCTAAAAAATAAAAACGATCAATAGCGATCAGTGTTAATTTAATTTATAATTGTGTTGTGACGAAAGTGACGGAGGTAATTGTTTCACACAAGACACACTCAAATATATTTATACACATCTGTATCGAGAGTACGTACTATCGCTATAGTAGCGCACAACGCACATCCTTCATCAAACCACGCATCACCGAAGGGGTTAATTTAATCCGACCTAATGATCCCGTGAGCGTTTTTCGTGGCTCGCTCGAGGCCGGCCAGTATACCGCTCGCGCGCTACGCCGCGATGCAAATAACCGGCGTCGCCGCGCCGGTGTGATGTCTTGAGGCGTTTCCGCAGCTTCCAGGTGATTAATCGGTCCCGAGTGCAAGTGGACTACCTACGCCAACCTACATCACCTCGACCTCGTCGAGGCCGAGGAGGTTTGTATACCGACGCGAAGGAAACAGGACCGTCCAGGATGGACGGGTGATTATTTTGCGAGGATCGCTCCGTCATCGCAGAAGGCGGCACCTCTGATCTGCCTCCGGTACGGGGACCGGGGGCTTCCCATAATCACCTACGATCCTCGCGGCAAGAGCGATCTCACCGGCAGCGACGAACCACTACGGAGAAGCCCGAGAGATGGAAGAAATCGGCGACTGGAAGCCGCGGCCTAGTCCGCGGCGCGGCAAGGTCGCAAATTCTTTTGTTCCTCTTCGTCTTTCTCCTCTCTTCTATCCCCCCCCCTTCTCTCTCTCTCTCTCTCTCTCTCTCACCTGCATCTTTCACTTCTCTCGTTCGTATTCTTCTGCTTCTCCTTCGTAACACATCGCGAGCATTGCATTGAAAATCATATGATTCTTTCATTAATTTTGAAGCTATTTCAAGAATTAGGGCGTCGATACAGATAATTTATTCACAAACATCAAAGTTAATTTGCAATTGAAAATGTAAAATAAAATACGTATTATTACTTCGTAATTATTTAACATTTTAAAGTTCGAAATGTATATAGCATTAATATATATATTTTGTAATTTCCAACTTTATTTATTCAAGAGAGAATAAGATCATTATTAAATTGATTGTTTAAATTGTTTAATATTCATAAAGAAATTTCATACAGGTATATTACTTAGTAATCATTCGTACACTTTATTCTTCTCGGAAATTTTCTGTATGGTATTATTATAATTGCGGACAATGACATGTCCGCAACATTACGGAATGGCAAATGGCAAATTCTGATGGCGTAGTATCCGGGCTTCGTAGATTATTTGAATAGTCTTTTAAGTACAACGAAATCGAATATATGAATATTCGTAAGAGTTACAATATTAACATAAAATGATACTGCAACTATTTCCAGAATTGCCGATTAAAGCGCACATTCTTATTTCCATATATTTTCCATTTTTTTAATTGTAATTCATATTTTAATTTAAAACTTAATTACAGAAAAAGAGAGAAAGATAAAGTAAGAGAAAGGAAGCTATTTAAAATTCAATATTAATGAGTTCTAAAGAAAGATCCAGAGAACGTTATAAAGTTTCGAAGTCGTTTTACGAATCATACATTTTGAAATTTTTGAAGCATCTTTATATAAAGTTATCTAAAGTCATCTCTTTATAAAAAGACATCTACATGACATTTTTAATACGTTTTACAACCTGTTTTTTTTTAAATATCTTTGAGATATTTGAAATTGCCTTTCACATGTTTTATTTAGGATTACTTTTAAATATTTCTTGGTAAAGCTATCTGGAAATGCATTAATAAAACATGAGAGAGAAATTGTTTAATTAATCCGTATCATTTAATATTATGTCACATGAAATCTATCACTAGGCAATATATTTGACTACCTTCAGTGTCTATTTTCGTTTTCTTTTTATCTTCCTTTCAAAGAGATGGCCTTTCATTCGTCATATCGGGCAGTAGTCACTCCTCGTTTTCAGCGGTACTCGGCCTTACCTTCTTCTTTCTCTTTCTCTTCCTTTTTATGCTACCGACTTCATATTATTCCTCCTCCACACACCTCGTCCGCGGTCGTCGGCGGCCGCTCTTTTTCATCTTCGATATTCGTCTGCTCTCGGTCCCCTTTAGCTGAAAACCGATGCTATTACCTTCCTGGATAGGAATGGCTGGGGCACGAAGGGAGCACTTTTTTCTTCACATTTCTTTTATACATGGACAGTACGGTTCGGCCATTAGGAGCAAATCGTTGGCACGCAGGAGAAGTAGAAATGTTACCGTCTTAACCTCTCGTTAAATGCCTTTTTGTCTTCTTTAATCGTCCCGTCGTTTTGGGACCGCTCTAAGAGCAAACAGTGTGTTGAAGAGTGCCGGCGATCACACGTCCCGTTTGTTCGACGTTCCTTCGGTCATAACAAGACCATCGATACGGCGCCGCCGCTGCTTACTAATAATAGATATTTGTAAATTCCAAATCGCATTCACATTTTAATGACCTGTCAACAAACTATTTACGAAGATATTACGTATTAAAGTAAACCCAAAATATAGATTTACTAAAAACGAAAATTAAAACTTAACTGAAATGTTTAAAATTAAATGTAAAAATGTTAAAAATATTTAAATTAAAATATTAGAAAAAAAAAAGAGAAACGAGCTTTTAATGATATTTATGTTTTATACAAAATCTCACGTAATACATATGCGCATATTTATGGCTATACGACGAGAGAGAGAGAGAGAGAGAGAGAGAGAGAGAGAGAGAGAGAGAGAGATCGATAAATTCGATTACACGTGTTGCAATTCTGTGTCATGCACGTGCGGTGCAGCCCTTATCTTGTCTAAGCATAAAGGGAACTGCGATTTTCTGCTCGATGAGCTTCATTCTTCGAAAAAAGGAAGAGGAGAAGTGCCGCGAAGTAGATGAGGGAAATAGAACCTGTGAAGAAAGGTGTTAGGGAAAAGAGTAGGCTAAAATAATAGTGGAAGAAAAACTGAAACGGATGACGGAATAAGGAGCAAGGAGGAAGCGAGGAAGCGATTAAGGAAGAAGTCTCATAAAAAATGGAGTACATTTTCGGTTCTGTATGAATTCTCGGTCGCTCTCGTATAACAATATCAACTTTGATTGCCAATCGTTTTTCACTGCGACGCAAGAAGGTTATTACACATCCACTTTGATGGCGGCGGAGTTTCTTCATCCGGCTAGTCTAGCAGCAGCGCCTTCGTTTATATCCGCGTCAGAGAAAATATGGAGGCGGCTCGTCGAGAAGTTGGTGAAAATATTAGTTTGGCACACCTACTTATCCCTACCTGTCTGCATTCAACGCCTATTTCAACACCTGCTCTTCGTGGCGAAGATACTCTAAAACCTCCGCCCTCATGCGAACCGTCGAATCGTTCATTCTCCTCGCGTGGCATCGCGTATTAAATCGATCGTAGATCCATTTTCTCGCAATCGAGATATGCGGCGTATCTGAACCGGTGATAAAGCGTAAGCGTCTGTTTTATAGCAATGGGATCACGATTATCTTGGATGAATGATTATCTCCTCTCTCCGAGCAATCTCTTTCTCAAAGAACAATTCTTTCCCGAATATGATATCACAGATAAGCAATGTAAATTTAGTAGAAATAATTCAGAAGAGAAATAAAAGAATGGGGATATAGAATATAAAATATCTGAGACACTAATAAATTTTTGTAAGTAAAGTAAAATAGTTAATCATTTTTATCATTTCTATATTATTTTTTTATCAGTTCTATTGTAAATACTAAGAAAGAGTGGAAGAATTGCGAATACCTAAAGAAAAAGTTAAATAAAACCAACGATTATTCATCAATTATAAAAGTCTTTATGCAAAGAATATCGGCT
>NW_017305683.1:1265782-1283593 GCF_001594115.1 Trachymyrmex septentrionalis
GGAATATCTTATAAATAAAGAATTCCTTTAATTAATAAATATCGTGGATTTGATTTAACTTTTCCCTTAGATGTCGTAATTCTCAACTCTCCTACATATGTGTGCGTGCGTGCGTGCGTGTGTCAAATACATAGTGCATTATATATATGTATGCATTTTACGTATATATTTTTGTAATATCATATAATAATACCATTATATATGTTATAATACCAATTAATGAGATATAAGAAGGATAAAAGTAAACTAACTTGAATTCCCTTCTATTCTTGATATTCAATCAAAATGCGACCGAACCTGTCGTAAATACGAAGTAAGAAATCTCATACTTCTCTCTTTCACTTCCGACGTGGACCTATTAAAAACTGAATGGTCTTTCCTATTCTTCGAGATAACAATCTTAATTAAAAAGTTTGCCGCTTGCATTCTTGGAATTTGTAGAATGAGATACCGGCGTACAGACACCATCGCACTCAGAATTGTACGTCGCGAAATACCGATTTCCGAATAAAAAAGAAAAGAAGAATTAGTGGCTTCGCGAAGAAAAGATACTAACTAAATTGCACTCATATTGTAAGCAATACAATAGTACGTCAAGTCAAGTTACTTATCAAATCTCGTGATAATGGAAATAATTGAAATAATAAAAATATTAAATATTAAAAACGTAAAATTTAACGAAACAAACAAGAAACATAAATGAGGAATCAGACATGACATCTTTATTTTCTATGCCAGTATGAATCGTGCTCGGTCTTTGAGAAATTAAGTCAACGTGACGTTCGAGAGTAAATTCGTTTGCAGCTTGGAGCATCTTGAACGTCGCATAGTCTATTCAAGTCTTATGTAGTGACGGAGTCCGAAGGAGAACGAGAAGGAGAAGAGGAGAACAGAGTATGAAGAGATAGACAGAGAGAGAGAGAGAGAGAGAGAGAGAGAGAGAGAGAGAGAGAGGAGAAGAAGAAGAAGAAGAAGAAGAAGAAGAATAAGGTGGAGGTGCCTGCGACTCCTACCGCGGCGTTCTCAGGCGAACCATTAAACCGTGTCGTCTTCGCGGAGGAGTCATGGGATCACCCAAAGTAAACCTCACGGCTTACGATCTCCTCTATCTGCCTCCACCTTCCGCTTCTCGCTCCTGCGACTTCTCCTTGTTCTCCACGCTTCAACGCCCTTCTGCCTGGCCTCGCTATTCCCGTTCTCTTCCTCGAGGACCTTTACCTCGGTTACTATCTTCAGCCATTCTATCGCGGCGCAGACCGCCGACTGCTGGTAGCTGTCGATACGACTAAACCTTCATTAATCTGCAATCGACTATCACGGTTGATATTGTACGTCTCGCGCGATTAACTCTTCCACAAGCGAATTAGACTGGGTTATCGATCATTACTGAGGGACCATTTCTCGATATAACGAACGTTTTGTGTTTCGCTTTTGGCGAACCACAGTTTTGACCTTACACGTGATTTGCACTTTAGAAATTGTGATATTTTGCAAAACATTACACAGAAAAGATCGATAAATATTTCTTCCGCATTAAACAGACAAATTGACGACAGCTATTTTAATATCGGTAAACAGTAATTTTAATATCGATTTACTTCTTTACATTAATAAAGCAGAAAAAAAATGTGCAAGATGTCGCTCGTACATATTTTTTACAGATATATCATATTTCTTGGTTTTATATATATACGAGTATATATATACTTTTAATCTTTAATAAAGATTAGTTGTCTTTATTCATCGCTTCTATTCATTGCTTTGATTGCAATTAATGCAAAATGTAACATTTCAAAATGTCAATATTTTCTATTTACTAAATGTAAAACTGCTATATTTTTGTGATGAATAAAGAGATAACTCTTGTATATTTTTAAAAGATTGCCATATCAAACGGAACGAAGACAAAAAGCTATGCTAGGAAACATACCCCGACAAGATAATACATTCCAATGCATGCACATATGAATTGCTATGTTTATACGAGCAATTTTTGTAGGATCATAAAATGTCAACTGTAAAACTTTTCTATGTGGAAGTCAAAAAGAAATAAAGAATTGAACGTTTTCTGTATTAATAAAACAAACATTTTACACGATATTACATATCATTATAAATAATTTCTCGTATATATCTTAATATTAAATATGAATAATGATCGACGTTAATATTTTTGTTTTCCGATTACGTAATTTTTTCCATTAAATCAGTAAAAATATTTTCCTGATCGTGTGTGTGTGTGTTACTGTTGATTCCCGACGTGTGTTGTTACCCGCACTATTTCTGTCTGATGCAGCATCGATGATCGCTACGAATTCCTCAAGTTTTTACGAACATTTCAGTGGGTCCGGGCGTGTCAGGGGAGATTTTCTTCTATCCTTCTTGGCGCTATCCGACTGGAGAGCGTGGCTGACCGATGTGATTTTTCATTCCGACACGGTGGGCGAGAGAGAAGGACGCTGCGCGGCGAAACGAGGAATGAGACGGGATCGAAGCCCGTCGAAAAGAGAAAGAGGGAGCGAGACCTCCTGGCTACTCGTGGAGAACCCGATTTCGCCTTTGGTGAGCACACCGACGACGACCTAGCCGAGAGAAACCCGTGATAGGTCGGTAAGAGGTCCGGAGGAGAAGCCTGCCACCCGCACGCTGATCGTGGGACAAAAAAGGCGAACTATTAAGTCGGCCTCCGGGAGAACGCTCCCGGGACGGGAATCCTGGCAAAGGTTGTTCCTCCGGTGGGAGGTCCCTGCTATCCGTTTCTGCCGCCCGAGCCCACGAATTGTCTTCCTTGAACTTCGGCAGCGACATGATAATAGACATTGCAGTGCGATTAACATACTTGCATCGTCGACGAATGGATGGAGACGATCTGCCTCGTCATTCGACAATTTCGGCGGAATTGTTTTTGTAACGAAAGATTCTAATTTATTTTATCTAGTTTTACATTATTTTTAAAGCGTTATATTATTTAATTATTTAATTAAAAATAATTTCGTTTCGTTATGATAAAATATGTTAATTGGATTTCAATGCATATAAGACAGGTTGATCTTCGTATGCTGCACATGCGATGTCGTTAGTTGTATATTATTAAACAAGAATCAACAGTAAAATAATTTCATCACCCGCAGGTATACCTATATTATTGATTTTGTGAGATTTATTTTAATTTTTGATTTAATTAATTTTATATGCGAAGTGTAATAGGTATTTAAAATGGAATAAAAGATGGAGTAAAAATTCTGTCGTAATTAGAATCCTCAGATACCGTTAGGGAAAAGCGAGATTGACGGATATTCCTTCCTATTTGTTCGTGGGAGGATCCGGTCCGGCACTCCTCACTGTATCACGAAGAGAACGAAAAGAGAGATGCCGATGCGAAAGTCTAAGAGAAAATACGACCTATCGCGGACGTAGGTCGAGATAATCGGTACGTATCGGCGCTCTTTTATGCGGCTTGTTATTTTATCTTGAACGTCGCGGTCGTTAATTTGCGGTCGCAGCCACAAACCAGCCCAGTCCGACGAGGAGGCAGGTTTTACCACAATTTTATTCGGTGACCCTCGTCGCCGGTGTTTGCTCTCTGTTTGTTTGTCCTCTTTTTCTCTCTCTCTCTCTCTCTCTCTCTCTCTCTTTCTATCCGTCCGTCATAATATTTTCTCCCTTCCGATGAAGAAAATTAACTCATCCTCGGAAGAGATCCGGATTAAAAGGCCCGACTATGGCGGTCACGCCTCAGTTACATAATGTTTTGAGCGGTCATATCGCGGATGTCTAACACATGAAACGACACGTGTAATGTATAAAGTAATAAAGTATAATGTAATAAAGAAAGTACAGTTACGATATAATATCACCGAAAATATTATATATGAAAGATTGTACCGTTCCTTGGATAATATTGTACAATGTTGATAACACAAACTGTGAAGATTTAATGTAAGAAAGGTTGTAAACATTAAAACAAACATTTTTTAAAAAAGACAAGAAATAAAAATTTTCGAAATATTTTTTTAAATATAACATTTACTTATTTAAAAAATTCAATACCTAAATATATTATTAGCATTGTTTCACGCAAAGCACCTTTTCCAACGAAATGATGAATTTTGACGATACAGTGCTAATAATTTTCTTACGCTAAATATTGAATCGTAGCGATGTTTGTAAGATTTATTAGCCGTAATGTCCTTTTTTTACTGCTACTAAAGTTATCGGCACATGCTATGAGAATGAGAAAGTAAGTGCACATGTAGGGCGAGATGGGCGATGCACTTAAGGGCCTGAGTGCCTAGAAACGCGCGTTCGCCCGGAGTCACATCGGAATGGCGTATAAAACGCACGACTTTCATATTTAATTAATAACTAACGTTTATGCCACGCCAGTGTGTATCGCACGATAATTCCATAAATGTGTAAAGTAACTTTGTTAATTGACGATTACTAGCGGGAAGACGCCAGTCGATAATCAGGCTATACTTGATCTCGTAATATTTATGGGCCTTAGTAGTTCATGAGTAACAAACCCATTCGGATACGATCCGATACTTACGTATACATTGTGCCATGGGCGCCTGTTACGACTACGAAATACGACGTAAAATTACTAGAAGGATGGCGCCGCCTCCTCCCTTGGTAGAATAGACATTGCATCAGGAAACGGAGAGACTTCTCTGGTTATCCATCGGAGAGCCGTGATAGGACGTTTGATAGTCTACATAGCAGTATCCGGGGACCGTACGATCTCCACTCGTATCCATGTCGTTCCGCGTGATACGTGTAACACCATCGTAACAGCCTTACAGTTACGGTCGCGTAAAAGCTCGTCTCGAATGGCACATCGTGCGGGCGGAGAAAGAGGAAGGAGAATGCGGAAAAAAAAAGAATGAACGGTACCACTGCAACGACATTATACGTTTCCTGTTCTCCCGAGACGAGAGAAGAGGCTTGTAATTCTCGTTTTCCTCTTCTCTTAATGCATATATTCCTCTCAGACTCGAATTCGTTCCAATTACCGAATGCTTGAAATTGATGCAACGATAGAACGTTAATATAAGTTGACCGGTCGTTAATATCGATTTTCTAATTGCAATATTGAATTAATCTCATCTTCGACGCGTGTACAGAAGTTTAACGAGATTTGCAGAGAGTTCGTTGATCCCCAGTTTCACGATAAAGTTGACTTTCATGAGAAAATTGGGATGACGGAAGTCACACGATGTCGTATCGCAAACTCGAAGGTAATAATAACATGAGCTAAATAAATATCGAAAGATATCGATTATAAAATTAAATTATTATACAAGTAGATATTAAAAGATTTTATAATAGATAAAAGTGCTCTACAAGATTTCAATTTTGACTTAGATAAGACAGATCTGCCAAGTACCAAGATAAAAGTTCTATATAAGAATATGATCACGTATTCCATTTTCATCATAATCGATATTCGAGCTGTCTTCCGCGAAAATAGTGCAACAATGAAATTTTCAGTCTCAGTAAGTTAAAGAAAGATAAGAGAGTATATATTTATGTTCTTATTTCGTTTTTATACAAGATTTGATGAATTTAGACCATTTACGGAATAAATGTGATTGGTCAAATCTGATTGCTCCAAAGATCGTTAATGACTGACAAAGGTATGTTAATGATTGAAAAAAAAAAGATATTCTTCTTGATATTCTTGCGAAAGCTCGCCTAATCCGGAAGCGTGATCGGTGAAGAACGGGCGCACTCCGTTTCGGTCTGTTTTCAGTATTAATTGAAAAAAATGAGAGATAAGAAGGAAAGGATTGGGATAGATAAGTAGAGAAAAGAAAGGAAAGGAGAATAGAATGCGAAGAGGAGCGCACGAAACCTGTAGAATAGAACGACGGAAGGCAGGAAAGACTAATTATGTTATTTATAAGCGGTATGAGCCTAACTACGCGTGACTACGTTGGAGTAGAAACTAGCACGGAGCTACTTGTAGTTACAAAATTCTGTTTAGTTGTATCGCATGTCGGATGATAAATTTCGTCTCTAAAAATGATATATTATGATAATTCAACTACATAAGTTCCTTACATTTCGAAAACTCCGATGTCTTGTAAGAATCAGATGAAATGATTTCTTTGAGTTAATATATTCCAATTCTTCTAATTTAATTTCAATCCCGTTCTTTATTTGAGGAATGAAATGATTCGAGAATTTTTATATACATAGAATAACTGTTTAGTATAATTGTACATTATTATTATAATGAATTACTATCTACCCGGATATTATTAGCGTATAATTTTTTCACTACCGGCTCAGATATATCGCTTATTAATTTTAACGTTACGACTGTTCGTAATAAAGATAAAGCTAATTAAGCTAATTAAGGTATACGTTATGTCATGTCGAAACGCGGTTACCTACGTAACGTAATAACGAAATTATTTTAGCAAAATATCGGAAAGAATAGTAATACGGAAAAAATCGATTGGATGGTTCAGCAAAGCTGAAACTTGGTGCGCGAGTTCGGAATCTACGATTAAAAAGATTTCATAATTCGACAAAAAAATTATGTATGTAACCAATTATCAGTACGTTATTCAGCTAATTCTTTGCTACAATGAAAATTGCTGTAAGTTTCTTTATTATATAAAATTAGCAATTATATGTAATCATATTTGTTGTAGCATAGTAAATTTTTTACTTTTTTTTTTAATCCATCTATACAACTTTGCTACTTTAACGCAGGAAAACTAGCTGTCCGTATATTGCGACTGTGGATTTGCTAAATTAGTGAAGTTTTTAGTTATTTTAACAAATCCTTTTTTTTTCCACGGAGAGCCGTGTTCGTACTTATTGGACCATTAATATCTAAACTCTTTCTCCAGGCTCTCACAGCCGCCGCTGCCGCGCAGTTAAGTAATATACCCAGCGCGGGGCGGTGCGCTCGAAGTAGTAGCGAATTGCATAGTAGCTATAATCGAACCTAAGTAGGCAGGTATAGCGGCGAAAGGCGACCCGGCAAGGCATTGAATGTACCGCTTAATGGAGGGCTCGTGGATTATTCTTAAGACACTGCTGCAGCCGCCGAGAGGTGCACGTCTTATCATCTACCTCCAACCGCGCGCGCTTCCACCGCCTCCTGTCGCTCCTTCCTCTTCTATATAAAGCGCGACGGCAGACTTCGCCGTAACGTACGCATCTAAATGACGGTGGGTCGGATAATTGCGTTTATTAAAATGTTACGCGTTCTAGTTCTCGCGTGTGCTCCTATAGAAACTGCGACCACTCTAGCGTACAACGTTGCATTAGGTCGCTCTCAGAACTCCCTCTGCATTTGGTGAAATTCCAACACGTGGGGCCAAAATTAAATAAAAAAAAAACAAGAACGATATATAAAATAAGTATTATATGTAATATATGTCGAAATATTATTGCAGAGACGTAAATCTATATAATAATATTTGATGTGTAAATAACGTAGATGAGAAAAAAATGGAATATAGCCGGACAAAATCATTATTTCACAAAGATTAGCTCTCTAATCACAATGAAATCATGCAAAGACGACATCATAAAAGAGATATGTAATTCTAATGCAATACAATTTAAGATTTTATATTTCTACAAAATTGAAATAATATTTTACTGATTAAAAGGGATCGGCAAAAAGTACTATTGATGGGGAATCATGCACGGAAAAAAAATGTTTCTGGCTAATTCTGATTAGCTGAAATTGCATTAGCTACTATAGCTACGAAATTTGCTATAATACATACAAAGGATTTACTGCTGTAGCTAATATAATACGTGATAGCAAAGTATGCATATTTATTACAGATCAATTCATTTATAGCAACATGAAGTTAGTTGTCATAGGTATGTTCGTGTAAAAGAAAACTGTTACTCTCTATTACAACTAAATATGGTTTGCTGAAACTGTACTTGCTACCAAATTGTCTGCTAAACAGAAAACGTTTGCTGCAGTGATCAATACATCGACATAATAGCAAAATACTTGTCTGTTACAATGATAATATTTAGGCTTCACAGCTAATGGAAATTAGACTCGCAGACACGACGTTAGATGTTCCATATAATGCTACTGAATCAGCTGCCGAACCTAATTTTTAGCTGTGGTAGCTAATCTTTTTTTTCCGTGTGATTATGTAAATATAATGAAGTAAAGCTGATAGCTCCTTATTCACCAATTATTCGGATTATTCCATTAAAAAAAATGTACCTGAAACTTTTTAACCGCGCCTCCTTCATACGATTATTAAATATTGGATAATTATATGTTCATACAAGCGGTAGACCATTTCAATGGGTGGATACGCCAACCTCTCGCAGCTGCAGGCTCTCTTAATTAAATCACGAGCCTTGGGTTCGATTTAATTAATATTAACTCGTGCGCGTGTCTCAAAGTCCGAGCTTCTCCTTCCGTCCTGTCCTCCCCCTCTCTGTCATCTTTGTCCCCTCTCCTCTCTCGTCATAAACGGAAATCCTCCGTTAATTAACAACGTGCAAATTGAAATTTGCGAAATCTTTCGGTATGCCTTGTCATTAACATCGGCTGAACACTCTCACGTTCGAAAATTTAATTTTCTCACGTCTCTCCGTTAGGTAAATTTATTGTCTTTGACGTCTTCAACAAAGATTATGCAGAGTGTTTCGACTCAATTCTTAGCGTTACTCAAAATATTTTCAAGAGCGAAAAGAAATTTTCCCGCTTGATGCTCTGTTTAATTTTATATTTCTTTTCCAATCTTTCTTTCTATTTTTTTTTTAATTCGCTCAACATATCTGAATGAAATTCTCATTTTTAAGAATGAAAAAAAAGTTTTATTAGCGTCCATAATAACGTGCTCTCGCCCGTGCTGGCTAAGCGTGTCGCAACTTTTTATATCACCTGCACTCGTGTTATGCCGCTACGCTTCGTTATTCTGCGTGCAAAGGCAAATGCATGCACACATGTCTGCGAAGAAAGATGAATGCGGTTCTCTATGTGGTTCTATGAAACTCGAGATTCCCTTCGCGACTATCTGAAGATCTATGAAACTATGCAAACCTTCATAAAATAGTGCGCGGTTGCTCCATATACCACCTCGCAAGCTTCACGCTTAAGCCGTGCGACGCGCATATTTATTAAAATACAATATCCACTTATTCTATTCGCGTTAAAATGTTAAAAAGAAATTTTTAAAAGAATATCAACAAATAGGCAGAATAATATCTTACACGAAAAGAAGAAGAATTAAATATATCTGCTGGTCTCTCTTTGCTTGAGTAATAAAAACCTCAGAGAGTACAACTCGATGTTGCGGCCGATCATATATAATTCCGCGAAGAGTCGACAAAAATGTAGAGTAGTTGAACGCAGGGAACTGCTATGGGATAACAGGCGGTGTGAAAAAGGAGCCACGCAAAATATAGGAGAACATCTACCCATGGAGAGCGCCGAGTAGGTTAGAGAGAAAGATGAGAGATACATGAGAGTAAGAGAGAAGATGGGGTAAGAGAGTATAACAAAAGAGCGAGAAAGGTAGGCAACGCGAGAGAGATTGGGCTACGTGTCCTCGTGAAATCCTCGGCCATTATTTCGGTCCGAGTATCCCCTCCTGCGTATGTCCGCCAGAAATGAATATGCAAGAACCTAGTGGCGAATATTTACGGCGGGCACCTATACGTGTACGTCGGATTTCAAAAGATGAAGCCAACCAGAATCAGCACGACTCTTTCGCTTTTCGTTCGCTCACGTAGCTCTACAAGCCGAATACGCGCGTTGGAGATCGATTTTTATTGGTAGCAGCGAGTTATGCGAGAATGAAAATTTAAAAATTTCAACAAATTAATTCTTGAGTACTTAAATAAGAAAAAAATTATTTATTTCAGTTGCATTTTTAATATGCGTATTATTTCAATTAAAAATTGAATTATTAGATAAGATGTTTAATGTGTGTGTGTTTGCGCGAAACATCCCATAAAAATTGTCATTTTGTTTGATTTACTTTTCTCTGCATTACATTTAGTTCTTTATCTAATACATTAAAGATACTTAATAGATACATTATAATTAAGAAATTGAACTAAAATTTAATGTACTATATCTAGTATACATATCTAATCAATATTAATTAGCAATCTTGACTCACATTACACTCATTCGCATTGTTTTCCATCATAGCCCTGAAACTTACCCGATTTCGAAGAAAGGAGATCTGCTGGACGATCAAATCGTACTAACTTGAGTTTGACGTGAATCAATTAGCGGCGAAAGAGCAGCCGAGCGTTGCACCGCGTATAATTCCACACGAACGATTTAATTTCGACGCGCCGTGGTGAGATCAAGATTATGGCCTAATTAGATTACGTACAAGTAGGTACCATGATCGGGGAGCCGCATGAGAAGGATTCGTGCAAGTCCAGAGTGAAGGAAAAGAGATAGATGGATAGATAAAGAGAGAGAGATAGGAGAGGAAGAGAGAGAGAGAGAGAGAGAGAGAGAGAGAGAGAGATCTCAGTTTCTGTTCCTCGAACATCAAGTATCTCGAAACGACTAATTACGGATCGTCAAAGTGGCAGCAGAAGAAAGGAGAAAAAGAGAGTGGGGGAGGGGGGAGTGGAGGGAAGAAGAAAGAAAGAGATAATAATATCCGCAGGCTCGTTAAAATCATGTGCCTTGTTTCGATAACCGGAACAGCCAATGTCGGCGCATATTCGCTTAGCTGTTAATGAGGAAGCGCATATCTGTTTCTCGCCACCGCTCAGGTATAGAACCGGTCATTTCGACCAAGACAACAGAAAGTGCAACGTACGCAATGCACCGATGACGCTGGGGATAGCTTGCCGCGGATGACGCAATGCATTTCTTTTCTCATTCTTTTTTTCATCGCTGTACATTCGCGATCTGATATTTGCGATCAAAGTTACGATAAGATTAATTAGAAAAATAAAATGTTAATTCAAAATGCTAATTTCCGTAACGCAACAGTAATTTTCTTTACAATTTCTTCAATGATTTATTAAAATACCAGCAACCTATGCAATCGTTTCTAATTATTTACATATAATCTATATTCGATATAAATTAGAAGAACGTATAAAAATGAAGATATTTTTACAAAAAACAAACTTTCATTGAATTTTTATAATTTTTGTTTAATAATTTGGTAACTAATTTCGTAATTATGCTCTTCAAGTATTAAAATCGCCATCACGACGCTTATTTATGAACAGCTAGTATATATTCTCGTTAGCCGTAATTTCCGAGAGTCGGTCAGGTTGATGAAAGTGTTTGGTGCCAGGCTATTCAGAGACTTTTATCAACGATGAGAAAATCTACGGCTGTGTCTTAGCAGGCTTGACTATCGGCCGCTCGTTTTCATAAGCTTTTCCCGCGATCCTCGGAACTGGGTCCGACCATAATCGTTCTGGAACTCCTAATACCGCTTCGCTCGCAAATCCCCATTGCCGCCGCTTTACCTCGTGCCTCTTTCGCTACGTCGTGAAAATATACGTCCTAGATAAACGCTGGAGTAAATGCGTTTTCGGCTCCCTCCGTTTATTTCCGACGAAAATCGTTAAAAAAGCCTGCGACTAGCAGATCGTAATTACGATTAACGATTATTAACGTTTCAAGAAATCGCATTTATGCCGGTGCTGATAGCGCTCACGATTTGGTAATGAAAAATGTGATAATAAACAATGAAATTATTTAAACCTGAAGTAAATAACTAAAAAAATTATATTAAATTAGCCAAGCTTTATTTTGCTAATTGCAAAATAATCAAATCATTATTTTCATTGTAAAATGAATCCTAATTTATTATCAAAATTATATATTAGAAAAACTTATTTAACATACAAGATATATCGGAGATGTCAGGATTTTTAAATTTAATTTTATATAGACATTTATACTAAATTAGTAGCTAGTAGTGTAAAATATATAAGTTAAATATATAAGTATAGAAAGACATTTATTGAATTTGAATACAGGTTTGAAGTAGCTTAAATTATTATTTCGTATATCGTATGACACATCGTGCTTTAAATTAAACCAAGAATCATAGTTCTTTCAAAGTCATAAGTTGCAACTTCCTAAGAAAAAGAATAACGTGATAAAGTAAGGGGGGAAGCTCAGCCAAACGACCGGAAGCACACTTATTTTTGTTCCTTAAAGCCTACCGTGGGGAAAGGTCGAGGCTAGAAGCCTTTGGCGCTTGTGCTCCAGTCATCTCTCAATCGAAAGACGACCGCAAGCTTTCTAAACATAGTTCTTTGCTTCAACCTCCTCGAGAAGAGGCCACTTCCCTGAGCTTCGGGGAAAGACGTAAAATAGAGACAAAAGGAGTGTCAGTGACTCGTTTATTAGTTTTGCTTTCATAAAATAATTTGCTTTGTCGCACTGCTGAATACTGAAGTTCTTTCGACGTATTGTCTCAAAGTCTTCCTGAGATTGTCAATATAAACGATAATTGGAGTCGTGAAGTAGAACTTTTCGAAAGTCAATATATTTACATCAATTTAAAAAAAGAATCAATATAAGCCATCAAGCAATATTTAAAATATTTTACTGAACAAGTCTCTTTCCTCAAGTAATCAAATATTATCAAAATCTCCGAAATTGTGACCGAAGTAAAAATAACTTTTCTATTCGATACATTTCCTCGTGTAATTATTAAAAAATAATTAGTCATTACGTTTTTCTTAACTGAAAATTTATGAAATGCTATAAACAGTATCGTTATTAACAAGCACGTTTGTATCTCATTTTAAGATAATGAGCCGTCCTTATGAATGCGTTCATACGAATAAGCGAAGTGCAGCATAAATAGAGATCACAGAGAGATAGCTTATCTGATGACTATTTAAGCTTTGAGCTAAAACAAATTTTTTGTGCGCGCGTGATTTGCCGCAACCTGCACTTCACTGAAGCGATTCATGCATTATTGCATAGTTGACATTCCCGTGAGATGCAGCGAGCAAGTGTAAATCCAACAAGAATATAATTAGCATTAGTGCAAGTTGTGAATGTTTCTATTTATATGATTACTGTCGTTTATTTTAGTGCAGCGGAATCGTCCCAGTGGTTTTCAGCCTTTCCGGTTTTCTAGCAGAATCCTTTAGTTCTTCGAAAACCTTTTACTTGAAATAAATGAAGTATTCCATTACTACTATTCTCTCTCTTTCTCTTTTTTTTCAATGAATTTTTAATTAATTTCGAGACGGTTTTTCTTTAACAGACACAAGTAGCTTCTTATTTTAATTAAAAAATAAAATGTCTGAGAAAAAGAACAAATATCATTGAATAAATGACATTTTGAATGTTATATGATTTCAATTAGACTTTTAATTAGCATATTAAGTTATGATTTGATTATAACATTAAATGCATTAAAAATTGAAAGAAAAAAAGAAAGAGAATCACGATTGGAAGATAGAATTATTAACTCTCTCCATTGTTTTATAAAAATGTTACTCTTTTTATCGATCTTTAATCGAAAAATATTTAAAAAAATCTTATTGCTAATAAAAACTATAGTACTTTTAGATAAATTTAGATTCTGTTTATAAACTATTCTAGTCAGTGTCCGCACGAGCGTGTGTCTTTAAAATATAATATATTCACGCACGGTACGCGCGTGTGAACAACTAAAATTACAGCGCTGTCTGTACAAGTTGCAATCCTGCCTTGAATAACATATTCTTCCTCTTTATTGGTACCGTCCCGTTATTACTATTCCCGTTATTACATGTTTCCAACGCGAAAAATTTGCAATTCTTTTTCGAGCGCGATTTAATTATAATATGTACGTACACGGTATTCGATCAAATGGTCAATCGTCAAGAAACGATTTCCTGAAGTGATGTCACGTTATAACTTCAATGGTTTTTAGTCGTTGCAGAACTCGCGACAAAAAGGGACAGCTGCAGTTAGATACCTCATTAATCGTGAGCTCTATTATACAGACGCTAAAGAGCTACTCTCGCATCCTCGCAAATATTCTGACGTCGCTCTTAAACATCGCACTTTACGACTTGTTTTCGTGTCACAGATCGATATCGCTGAGACGCGAATAGACGTCTCATCCTATCAACGAAGGGAAAACGTTTGTGATAAACATTTACGTTACGTACAGAAAATTGCAAACACAAATAACACCAAATTATAAAGCTTATAATGACAAAGTAAACTGCATAATGACACATAGATCTGCTAACAATTACACAGTTCTTTTTATCTATTATAGTTGCTTCTATGTTTGCAATGGATTTTTTTCTGGAATATAACACATCAAGTATCCATTTTTCGTCATAATTTTTTATTTTGGATATTAAACATCCTGAACTGAAATTAAAAATTAAGATTTTATATCTGTAGTCACAATCGTTTGTTTACTTCAAAATTATTGATATTTTAGCAACATATTTGAAATAAATGTCATTCGCTTTGATTTTACGATACTTGATGCATTTAAATGCAGACGGTGAACAAGCCAGAATAATTAAAATTGGGAAGAGATGTATATCGCTATGTAATATATTGAGAATTTGACATACAAGCGTCAAATATTCATCATATTGTTTTACCGAAATAAATAAATCACGTAATGATTTAAGCGTCTTTCAAAGAGGAAATAATTATCAGCTCAAAAGCACAAAAGTGATATAAATTTAATTCAAACGTTCGAAGTGATAAAATTCTGTTTTATGCGGTGAATCTTTTTCTCCTCGTAGCTCTTAACCAGTTTAATATGTTCTGCGTTACATCGGTTATTTACGTCGAACTTTTGGAATATCGGAGGTTTTATCGCCGCTGCGATCTCGCGGGATATTCGATGAAGCTCGAGTCATATGATATTCGTCGTATACGATCGTTTCTGTGCATAGTAAGCGGGTACGAATATTCGCATAGGGAATACGCATGAACCAACCCGAAGAAAATTATCGCGGATCTTCCATCCATTCCTTCATATCTCCTTAGAGACGAACCCTCGACTCTATTTCCATGCTTATATGCCGATTGGATTCGATTCTTCTTACTTTATTAAATACAGGATCTCTTATTATATACATTTGAACGTTATTTAAATGCTGCGGGTAACGTTAGAAGCTGCGCACATTCTATTTTACATAATATTTACAATTTCCCTCATATATGTAATAATACAATTACGCAAAAATACAATGCTTCCTCAAATTTTATTATTTTGTTAAATGTTATTAAAGTATAATTTATAAATCTGTTGTGTTAATAAAAAAAAGGATTATTACTGCATTACATTATTTATTAATGCATAATAAATTAGATGCATATATAACATTCAAACAATGCTATGATACATTTTTTTATGTGCAACTTTAATCTTTTTTATATGACTATAAAAAGAACTCGTTCCCGAATCACTAAAGAAATTTGACGTTTCCATAGATTTGAGCAAGCTACTTTTGATAAGTGTGTAGTGGTTTCTTGTAGCTTCGGAAAAATTGTAATACCACACGAAATGAAATTCCGTCGTCATTTTAAAATACGAAGAAAAAGAAACATAGAAAAAGGAAAATATTTCATATTATTGCATTGCACGCAATTATATATACTTTCACTACAATGCAATTTTCCGCATGCATTTTCCTTGACTGTGACAAACGCTACTATAGCTATTGTGTATCAGCAATTTGTTCCGTAAAGTAACTTTACCCGTTCTATCTACAATTTCTTAATTACAAGTTTTCTTACAACATTTCATCAACTTCATACTAACTATTATGCAAATGTATAATTATTGCATTAAAAGAGAATTAGTTTCAAGTTTTTCTCTCAAACTGAAACTCTTGTGCATTTAATGCTGTAGAAAGTAATTTCTCTCAATTAATCCGTATACATATATAACATTTTAAATACTGCGCAAGCAATAAAGTTTAAGACAATTTTTTGTACCTGTACTATAAATTTTATTTATTTAGCTACTTTCACCTATTGCAGACGTTGTTTCCGTTCGATTATTATCAACGGAATCGTTCACCCTTCTCGCGTTCTCTATGTATCATCATTAAAGGCGATAGCTGCACAGGTGCTATGCACGGATAAACGAGCATTACGTATACCCGCATGCACGACCTGGTTTCCGTGCAAACAGTTTCGCGAACGCACAAAGGTTGTGCGTAAATGCATAATATGTATGCGGAAACGAAGAAAGTGCGGCTTGTGTATCTCTATAATGTGTAATTGCAATTGCGGTTGATTGTCCTAATAGACCAATTTTGACACACGAAATAATAGAAATTGAAATAGATATCAGAAAACTGACGAAAAACTGACGAAAAACTATGGTTTACACATCATATATAACATTTCTTCTCTTTTACAAACCATATTTTCTGCGTAATATTTGAATTATGAAAATTTTTATATTAATCATAATTGAACAATTTAGATGATTTATTAATGTTTACATAATTTGAACATTTTATTTTAAAAAATCTACCTTATTTACGTTAATTAAACGCGCTTCTGCCGATATAACTTTATTGTATAAATTAAGACTTTTTTTTAGTTATCACAGTGATTATGGTAATTCGCTACTTCTTTTTTTTTTCAGGTGAGATTAAATTTTTATTTAAATGTAAAATTTATCGAATACGCAATATTTAGTTTAACGGAAAACTCCGTCAAACTAAATATCGTTATCCGTTATCGTTTCTCACAGCAAGTACCGGTTCATTCGCGTAAAGCAGTCGCTGGAAAACGTACTGTGAGTTTCGAGTATTACCAAGTCACGTCGTATTTTCTAGCAGAAGAATTTTCGTAACAAGCACGGCAAAGTATCGAATTTTATCCCGGTTCTTCTGCGGATCTGCACGGGAATATAACGGGGATATTATCCGCAAGCAGCTTATGCTGGTTGCAACATGTTAACAATTTATACACGGGTGATCATAAATCTCCTTGTCGCACCTTGAACCAGTTATAGCCGCCTTACACGCCTTACACAGTGTCCCGCTCTGGAAATTAATATACGGTAACGCCGTGCTGTACAATAATAATACCGAAGTTTATCGGCTGAGAGATAAACTCATGTCGCTTTGAATATTCACAACAATTTTGTGTCTGTCTTGCAATATTCGAAGGGAGTTGTTAATATGCGGATAAATTTGAAACCATGAAACTCGACGCAATGCTTAGGCAGTGCTTGTAAATGCTTATTGCTTTAGAAAGAAATTATTTCGTACGATATTGAGAGCCTCGTGCAAAAATGTGAAAATATGATATATTTTCATCGTTAAATATCAAATATAAAATACAATATGCACGCGCGCAATAGCCATCGTCTTTCATGATGTTTCAAGTTCTTCGCGATTATTAACAGAAAGAACGTAATGTTGTTTACGCCAGGACATCGCCTGTAGCAACACGTTGGCCATTTATACCGGCGATCATTAATTTTCCTCGTTGTTCCTTGAATCAGTTATAGTCCCTTTTGCACATCTTACGATCTCTCGTGACGAGAATTAATATGCGGCCGTGTCGCAGCGTACTATGGTAATAACGAAGTTTCCGTTGAAGAAGATAAACCATGGACGCTTTAATGTCTCGTAGGAGATCTATCGTAATCGCACGATGCGGTGAGCAAAATGTAGAACGTACAAATCGCATTACGATAAATTAATTCATCTGTTGTAAAATTTATAGACAGAAATGTACATGTCACGCTCTCAGAAAAAATGTAATTGATAAAAATATGTACACAAGCGCGTTTAATAAAAAAATCTTAATCGCGAGATATATGAATGCACAACAGGTCTTATAAATTACTGTTTAAAATAGAT
>NW_017305683.1:1283693-1294726 GCF_001594115.1 Trachymyrmex septentrionalis
GAAAATCTTAATCGCGAGATATATGAATGCACAACAGATCTTATAAATTACTGTTTAAAATAGATGAATTAATTGCGCGGATTGCAATAGGACGTATTTAAGGTTCCTGACCACTTCTGGATCTTCAGATCGATGACGTCAAAAGCGAGAAAATCATATAATGCAATTTCTTACAGAATATATTAAAATAGAAATATTTTTCCACAAAACAATATTTACATTTAATAAAATACACTATTACAAAATATATCAAACCTCTTCCACAATTCTTTTTTATCTTGGATACGATCAAATCATATTTATCTCAATTCGACAATTGTCATATAGTTTATTTCGTTTTCTGATTAGGCATAAATCAATTACAAATATAGGTATGGTTATCTATGATTACCGGGACACAAAGAATTTCCGACTATTTTATTGATTGCAAATATTTTATTAAAAAAAAATGCTCACATTTTAATATGGTTTTCAGGAATTTTCTTTATGTATTTTTCTCGTTTCTGATTATTACAATCCAAGATGGCTGCAATAAGTAGGCAGGAGGTCTGCTTTCAAATTATTAGCCGGATATGAAGGTGTTAATCGATGATCGCAGTTTTATCAGTCCGTCCGCGCACAAACCACGAGATCACTTGTTTTGTGTCAGAGACGGTAAAGCGGAAGAATTAGGTAAAGGGAGACGCTGAGTCGTCGTGAGTTACAAAAAGGCGAGCCCCGTCTCGTAGTCGTGAAAGCTTCTTTTGCAGTCCTTACCGCTACGTAAGCCGTGCTGGGGGAGACCTCCCAAGTCTCTCGCAGAAGGCACGTCATATTTACGCATCGTGTTTGCCTCCGCTGATTACTGTTTGACGTGCTCGGTTGCCCTCTCGTGCTTCCGCGGCTCCGCGTCTGGTCCTGCGCGTCTCGTGTTCCGTCGCGTGTCTCTTGTCCTCCGCGCCGTGTACACATCACACATACAAAGACATATGTTCTTACGTTTGAACACATATGCGCGTACATGATGTACGATGTCCTTTTGGTATTCATTGGTGAGGTCATTATCGATTTTGGCGAATATCCACGATCGAAATCAAGTTGAGCAACAGCCATCGGATGAAAACTTGGCAAAGTTTCAATTGCGTGAATGTTCCGGAAATGCGTTCTTCTGATCATCATCTACTATCGAAATATCTCGTAATCTGGTCGGAACATTACAACAAACAATTACACGATTCGACGAAGCTCTTGCATCGAGCCATGAACTGATTACGCATCGAATGGAAGGCAGAAATGGAATCAGCCCTGTAGCTAATCAGAATAGATGATCGACTCTGTTCCAAAGATAGAAACTCGTTAGACCAATACTAGAATATGTAGAATGCCAATAATTTAATTATTTCTCGTTTCGTGCGATCTCAATCAATTATGATATCTGTTTTCATGTGAAAATTATTTATTCCACGTTAAATTTATCATGCTATTTTTCATGCATTGCCATTTCAATCGTGAAATTTACTTAATATAAGTCAATATTAGTTTGAAAATTGAGATAAATTAATGTAAAAATAAATAATGCTATATAAGCAAAATTATTAAAATTAATTAAAATTTTTATGAGACCGTTTATACGGATACCGTTTACAGATATAAGGAATCTTTTTCTGTTTCTTAAGTTAATACAGTTATTTTTATAGAAATGATAAATAAATTTATGAAATTATACAAAAAGAGATTACATAAATAATTTTTTGCGATTACTATTAGATCGTATAAAACAAAGAAGTTTATTTATTATTCGGTCAACACAAATGAGTAAAGAAGGCCATATTTTATCGAAGTGTGTCTTGGTATCTGTAACAATAGTAATAATAATGTGTGTTTTTACAATTTCTAGTTCGATTGTTTGTCAATCTTGAGACATAGTCTCGGACTGAAGCTGGAGTACAAATTAAATATTACAATATTACAATATTACAAATTAAACTATTGATAATTTAATTTATAATATTATATATATATATTCCATCTTCAGTCTAAATTTGGTTGGACGCACTGGTGTGCACTGATGCATACTAAAGCTATTGCGCGCTGATTTAATCTGAATGTAAAAGTGAAAAATGCAAATATTTCGAATTATATACATTTTATCTAACAGCACAATAAATAATATATTGATTATTTCACGGTTTAATCGGTTTTTATGTTTATAATAAATACATCTTACGTCAATTTGTATATGATGGCTTTAGTGTGCACTAAGTGCGTTCAGTCGAATTCGCTGTAAAAGCTGCGTTCCAAGATCGACAGATAATAGCGCAGTTTGTACTGAAAATTGTAAAAATTCACAATATAAGTATTATTAGGCACCAAAATCTGCCTTAACCGAATATGGCCCTCTTCACTTATTTGTGTTAAATATTTCTTGATCTATTTTCACTTAATATTAGTATCACGTTGTGATAGTCAAATATAAGCTTTTAGTGTGGTAAAACGAGATGAAGGTAGCATAAAGACGACACGTAGAATGCCTTTGGAAGGCACTGAAGCTCGTTATAGATAGATCCTGAGTATGATATGCAGATGAAATACGCAACGAAAAGATTTTAAAAAGAGAAGAATTCGTGAAAAGAATTCGCATTCGCACTGATATCCGAGAAGCAACGTTGAAGAAAAAACTCACAGTAATTCTGTAGGCTTTCATTGGGCTCAAGTATGCAGAATCTCACACAAAGTTCGACTTTGAAAAGAAACTCGATAATAAGTTACCACTTTGACTCATTTTTGCGTCCTCCATATTGTTTTTATGGAGATCAATCAACCTACTCTGCCTATGTAATTAATTTGACCTTTGACGAGTATCAACTTCTTTAAATAAAAGAAAACAAAAAAAATCTTTAATCAAGCTATAATTACTAGACCTTTCCACATATTTTCACTAATTAATATTGAAAAATACTCAATATGTATAACGCATGTGCTTTCTAATAGAAAGATAAAAGTCTATATTGATGAATAGGACGAAAGTATAAAACACATATTGATGGAATTATAAATACAATATTTATAGCAAACATAAATGAAATTTGAATATTTAAAGCGGTTTTTCATAATTCTAGTTGACTTCCTAATAAACCGTTTACATTCTTACTATTACAATTGTAATAATTCATTGAAAACTCTTTTTGTTTCAGGTGAGTGTATTGCAGTTCTGAGATACATCTTTATTGGTTATTTATTTCTGGTAAGTGTTTTGTAATAGAAGTATGTTAAGTGATGTAATATGCTGTTAAAAAGTTGAACGATGTACAATATTTGGTTTTCATCTTGAAAACCATCTTCAAAACTGCAATGACAATGAGACACGATTTCGGGACAAGATAGAATCAAAATTCAGGACGTACCGCCGAGAACGGGATTTTCATGACAATGAAAATCACGAAGAAAATCCGGGAAAAGACGCGTAAAGCCGCCGGGAGAGATTCGAATTCTGCTCGACGTCGACGCAACGACAGGAAGTCGATCGATCGAATTTTCACGTGGTGTGCGCCGCGCGCTGAATTTCGACGATGAATTTATTTATTCTATCTTGTTCGTCGCGCATGAACATTTTTAAATTCGTGATATGATCGTGTTTCCACGAGCCACCGTAAAACGTAAGCAATTGTCAATTTAAATTACGTATACGAAGAATTCTTGTCTCTTTTGGAATAAATTCTATATTATTATACTACTTTCCGATTGAAAGGTAGTGTCTTTTTCCTCCTTTTTGGACGTGCGCATTCAACCGAGCGCAATTCAAGTAAAAAAAAAAATTAACGCGACACGCCGTTAGGAAAGTAATATCTACCTGTACACGTGCTGCACCACGACGTTGTCTGCGCTTAATATGCATTACTATGCCAATGCCAATCCCTTGACACGCACACCCGCCACCCACGCCGCCCTCGCTCTTCCCACAACCACCTCGTTCGAGGGCCTCAATTCGTTCTCGTAAATATTTACGCGTCAGGCGTTCGATCGCATTTGCATGCGGCTTTTACCGCGACTTCTGAGCGTAAGTAGGTGAGTAAGCACGAATGCATATGATTGCCTTTGCGGAGGCCGCGCGTCGATAGATTTACCTGCAGAAGACTTTGATCTATTAGAGACGGCAGAAAGTTTATATAAAATTTTTTAGTAAAACTTAAATTATGTTTCTTGCACGTTTATCGAGCGACTTTACGTAATAATTATAAAATAATATAATAGTTATACAATTTGTGAAATAATTTTTGAAGTTATGCGTTTATCGAAGGAAATATTTTTATCTTTTTTTCTTTCTTATTTTTTAGTAGCTATACAGAACGTACTCAATCAAATTTTTAATATATATTTTATATAAAATATTTTTCAATAATTATTCAAAATATTTTACGAGATTCGTATATATTTTTTACAATGTACAAATAATTGAAGAATCGTTGGAGATAGAATATTTTTCTTTCGCTGTATGGAGATAGAATCGCCACAATCGATAACGAATTAAATCTAAATGTTCTTCGAAATCCGGCGGGCAATCGTTAATTACGGGTCGTAAATATTTACGGGCGGACTGATCGCATTTGCATATCGGTCTCTGAGCAGGACTTTGTAATGCGAGCGTGACAATTGCGCGACCACGGAATTCATTGGTTATACCGCTGCGAAGCCATTAGAAATTATACAGCATCGAAATGCACTGAAAACGTGCGTATTCTGAAGCTCGTAGTTTCCCTCGTGCAATGAACTCGTTCGCTTCGGGCAGTAAGCAGAATTAAATACCATTTTACTGATATTCGAAGTAATGGCATGCCTCGTGATCCTTAACGATCGCCGTAAACTTTACGTACAATAAAGCGTTTACCTGGATATAATAGCGATAAATTACCTTCAACTGCCCATAAAGATCTATGACTTGATATTGAATTTCGCAGAACGTCTTGGATTAAATTGATTTAAATCAATAATTGAGTTTGTTCGTATTAAAAAAAATATATATATATTTATATATACATATATATATATATACTTGTATATCGTATCTGAGAAGGTCTATGAACTAAATCTTAAATTAAAATCTAAAAGATGTATAAAGAGAATGGCAGAAACTCATAGTCATTCCTTATATTATATATATTACGGGCACTTCCAATTCTACACGAGTTCAGAAATTGCACGTAATTGTTTTGCTGCTACTGCTTTATATCTACGACTCTATTGTTAGAAACGATTAAACATGTAAATGTATGAACATTTGCAGAAATAGGAGTTTTGCATTATGTCGTATGCATAAAGACGACAGGATTTCAAAGCGGCAAGAATTTAGGAATATTATACATTCCAGTTTTGCACAAATTTAAATTGTTAAATAATTTCTTAAAATTAGGGTCTTAAAATTTCTTTTCTCTCCTCACTGTATTGATTGAATTCGAGTATTCGACAAAATTGACAAAGTGGGTCGAAGCGGAAATCCAACGTCCGTCCAACAAACCGCATTCGCTGGGTGACCGGCGAAATCGCAGGATCGTCGAAACGTCCTCATTGGACTGGATGGCCCTCTTAATTAATATGCACGCGCTTTCAGCGTGGTGGAACTGCGCGAAAATTGATTTGTCGAAGCGAATGTTACCCGAGCGATCGGGTTTCTGGTTTACATTTCACATGAGATATATGATCGTTCGCATTTCGTTGTCAAGCAAACTCATTTAGTTTTTCACTTTTGTTTTTTTTTTCTGTCAAGGCAATATATAATCCAATTTGATAATCAAACTCGGATTTTACTAAAAATAGTGTTTTAATGTACTATTTTTAATCTCTTGACACGTCACTTTAAACATGACTCTCTCTTTCACATTTAATTTGTGCCCTGTTTTCTTATTGTTTTACGTTTGTAATTGTAGTTAAAAAAAAAACTAAAAATAAAAACTTTTGCTACAATATTTCTCCGTAATTTATAACCAAATACTCTTTCTTTCATTTCAACTTTAATCAATTCAGTCACTCTATCCTTTACGTATTTCGTCTTTTTTTTTTCAAAATATGCATTCTTTGCAGAATTTTTACGATTAAGATAGAACCGTAACGTCCGAAAACACAATTGTATCAACATTATACGATACGCGGAATTACAAAGTGAGTAGGGAAAAAAGACCGAAATTTGTGAAGTAAAAGACGAAAAATTACGCTTTCTTTTTCGTCAGCGAGAGAGGAATGCAACATTTCCGCTTGCAACAGCACGCGTTCGCTCGCTATAGAATCAAACACGAGAGATAAAGATGGAAAATGGTAGTCGGTGGTTGGTGGATGGCGGCGGACGACGTTTGAGGTCGGAGGCTAACTCGTAGAGAGTAACTCGCGGTGGTAAGCACGGCTTGGGCTTACGAGAGTACCTCTTCGTTGTAAGTAGGCATCCGAGTAAGTACACCTTCACCACTACCTGCTCACTTGGCTACCTGTTTGTCTGTGCACGGAACAGATTTGCCTTCCTGCGGGTACCGCAACGGCCACCGCGGCCTCTTTCTCTCTCTCTCTCTCTCTCTCTCTCTCTCTCTCTCTCTCTCTCTCTCTATACGCATACCACGCGGTCGTATTTCACAGGCGTCGCACCCTCTTAAAATTCAGATTTCCACGACTACCCACGCTACCTCCGCTTCCTTCACAATTCTCTTCAAAAACATCCCGCTTTCTCGCTCTCTCGTTCTCCCCTTCTCTCTCCTTTTTTTCTCTTACCGTATGAAATCATAAGGGATCCTCCTTTTAACCCTGATTTATATATTCCATTATATAAAGAAAGAAAAGAGAACAAGTGAACGTGCCGATATTACATTCTTAAATCCTTGACTTTCCGACGTGATTATTAATTTTGCCTAATAAATGATAGAAATGACTTCTTCCAAATCTCATGGAATATAATATTATAACTTGAGAGATATTCCAAAGGATTGCAGATCTTACTTGGAGTTAGAAAGATTGAAAAATTTTCGTAACTCTACCTTCTGATTTTAAGATGCGCGATCTCGAGTTCCAACGTTCCGTGATGCACTTAGCGTTAAAAAGAAAACTTGTACCTGAGCGGTAGTCGAGCAAAGAGCAAAAGAGAGTGGCAGAAAAGACCGAGGAGTGCTCACGGGGGGTTCAAGGCGCACGTACGTCGGAAAGACGTGATTCCGTCACCTGCGCGCGCGACTCGCCGCGCCATGTAAATCGGCGCTCCCGCTCGCAGGCGGCGGCGGCGGCGGTGGCGGCAGCGAAACCAGCGAAAGAAAGGTCGACGAACGGCAGCCCTTGTCAATGGGCGCTCAATGGACGCCGGACATTACTTTTCCGGGCGCGAAACGAGAGACGGAGGGAGAGAAAGAGACCCGACACGACGACTCGGCGCGCGCCGGCCTACGTTCGGGCGCGCGCCCGTCGCGAGTGGGATAAACGTGCAACCGTACACGCGCGATTCCCATGGGTAGGTAGAAGCGTATGCGCGGGCGTATACGCGTGTATGTATGCACGGACAGGAGGAGCGCCGGGTATTACCTGCCTGCCAGAGTCGAGACGCGACGAAGGTGACTCATCGCCGAGAAACGCGTATAATATCGCATGACCGGGCCTCCAAAGCCCCCGTACCGCCCCCTCTGCCGAGTGCACACGGGGTGTTCGCGAAAAACTCAATCAAAAGATATTTTTTTTCGACTCGCAGGATGTGTCCAATTATTCCCCCCTTTCGTTAATCTTTACAACACGGGAAAACTACACCGTGGAAAATATTTCTGAATCTAACGCTGTTACTTTTCTATCGTAAAATAAGATCGATATACAATCGTATTTATTACTGAAAGAGGAATATTTCGGTATCTTAAATAAAAAATTCTGAAATCTAGAAAAAAATGATCCATATCAGTTTCCTAAATACTATGATAGGTTGTAGCATCGACAATTTAGAAATAAAGATTTATTGTAAACGTAAGACTATATTTTTAATTTATATGTTGCTTTTATCTCAAAGCGATAAGTCAGTCTTATTTAATTCGAGAGAAAAGAATACAAGTTTTAATTTTAAAATATTGTTTTATTTTTATTTTTCATAAAAAGTTGTGATAAGATTAAATACCTCAAGAATATCCCCTTCCCTAGTCAAAAAGCATCATATTCTTTTTCTAGGATTTCCATTTTTATTTTTCCAAACCTGGACATTTTATTTCATTTATTACCGCTTTGAATCCTAGGCGTATTTCAATGACATGGTACGAAATTGGACGAAGAATTAAAAATTGAAATGTGAATTTACAAACTAGATTTTTTTTTTAGAAATTCTTATATCCTGAATTTATTAGTAGTTTATCAGAGACTTCGGCACCGCCCTGTATGAGTACGTCACTCCACCCACGTGTTTGCAATCTAAATCCTCGTATAGTCTTGGCGTTCAACCGGCCTGTCGTGTCGCCATCGACAAAAATTCAACGTGACTGCAGATCGATAATGCTATTGTGCAATAGAGTCTATAGCCTACGTATTCGATTACAAAGTAACTTGTGTCTTTGATACAATCGATGGATAGCTAGATTGGTTTCCTATACCTGTTCCAGTGACTGTTTTATATCTGGTGCTGTTAAATAAAATCCTTTGTTATATATTCTGTCGTATTACAAATATACGTATTTAAATCCTCTGTGTTCCAAATGTGAAATATCACCGATATTATATCGTTATATCGATATTGATATTATAACCAACACCGATGCAAAATTTGTATACGACACAAAGTTTTGAAATTTTCACGTATGTGATACGGAGGATCTAAAATTTCTTTTCCTCTCTTTACTCGTTTTCTTTAGATAAAATGTAAAATTAGAAATTTATGTACGATCCTAATGATATACTCTGATATTAAAACCAACGGTTGATATTAAAACCAATGATAAAAAACAAGTTCTAGCGTGATTGCACCGTATTATTAAGTGACGTAAACGCACCACGTACAGAAAACGATACAAAAGACATAAAATTAGAGAGGCTTGCGTTCTCCAGACAGCAGTGTCATAAAATGGCACACGGCCGACATAAAACGGGACGATCGTCGCGTTCCCGTTCGACGACGTTATCCACTCGTCGTCGCGTGAGACAAATGCTCTCACGATCCGACGACGAGCATAAGTATGCGCGTTACGACGGTGCTTCGCGTTTCCGGAGGAGCCGAGACCTCGCCTTCCGCGGGAAGTCGCGTGGGATACACGAAGCGAAATAAGAAACGAACGCCGACACCGACGCCGCCGCCGCCGCCGCCGCCGCCGCGTATCTCTGCCCTTCGCCGGCCGCTACCACGAGTTATGACTTTATGCTCGGGTGCACCCACGATTTATGAAGCCTGAGATCGAGGAGTCGAAAGTGCCGGGATGCACTACGTATACATAACGGCGACATGCAACGGTCATAGAAGGATTAGTCGATCCAATAGTTCTCTCTCTCTCTCTCTCTCTCTCTCCAGCGTATGCAAAACTTGAGGACGACACACATAAAGTTTTGAAATTTTGATATAGTATGAAAGATCTAAAATTTTCTTCGTTCCTCGCTTTTCCTACAATTAGGAATTGGTTCATACATGTATGGTACTAATGATATATTCCGATACATATGTGTACGTTGAAAACAAATTTGTTCAACTAACTAAGCACATTTAGTTGTTTGCAGATTTGGTTAATTCAACAAATTTTATTTAATTGAATTTTACCGATTATTTAATTAATTCATTTAATTGATTTTACCGTAGTCTGCTTAACAATGAACAATTTGTTAAGTAGACTACGGTTGAATTCGATTAAATAAAATTTGTTGAATTAACCAAATCTGCAAACGAAACTAAATGTGTCTAGTTAGTTGAACAAATTTCTTTTTTTCAGTGCAGCTTCTTTCTTTAGTCTGATAATATTTTAGAAATTTTTTATCACAGGTGCATTGTCAATAAATAATTACCGTTGCTGCTTGTTAAATTACTTAACCTTGCGTCGGAATGAACACGACTGCGAAGCTGAACAAGTAAATTAACAGGTCTGGAACCATTTATCGAGTTACGCATGACGTGCGCGCATTAATTCTGCCTTAATAAATTTCGTAGCAATATACGGAGTTACAATCGGTGCTTTCTATATTGCGACTTTTTCCTTTATCTTCGCAAGAATGCAAAACGCGAAAATTACATTTGCAAGTACGTGAATAGTGATTCTCGATCTATTTTGCAGCTGCGAAGATCGATAAGCAAATAGCGCAAAGTGCAACGATGTGTATATATGCACGATGCAGTTGGTAATAAATAACGATTAACGTGGCGCTAGACGGCCGAAGACCTGCAAAATTGGTCTTTCCACGGCACGAAAGCGAAATCCGATGTATCTTCGTTTGCCGCCAGATTGGTAAGGGCCCGGTAAGGATCAGAGTTGTTTGTCTTCCATCTTCCGAGCAACACGATTACCACGCTTGTTGCAAGCGAGAAACAAAGCAAACACCGTTCGCGAACCGATCGTCACGTTTGCGTTCGCGATACCTCGACCGGCTGAATTAACGAAAAGAAAACGTACAATCATCATCCTTCTCTTTCCTCCCTGCGAAGTCGCGATAATTAATTAGTGACGTATGCCGATAATTTCTTATTCTCGTATCAGTTCCGTAATTAAGGCGATACTCCAAAAGTGGTTTTATCGATACATGAATTTTGAAATAAAACGAGGAAGAAATTAGTAATGGATGAGATAAACGAAGATTTTTCATTCTTATAATCAAGTCAAAACAAGACACATCCATTAAATAAAACGTAGATAATTTGACTGAAAGGATTGATTTTGCATTGCGGTAATTTTCTGAAAAAAAAATGCATATTCGCGATATGATAAGCTTGTCACGGCGAACAATATTGTCACTATTGTGCCGGCCATTACTCCGAAATATTATTCTAAATTATCCTTCTATTTTACGGCTTAATAATAGGATAGAGAAACAGAAAGACAGGCTGAAGGCAAAGAGAAACGCAGTGGACGAAAGACAGAGAGAGA
>NW_017305683.1:1295087-1295634 GCF_001594115.1 Trachymyrmex septentrionalis
TTAGCTCGTGCAACGTGCTTTAATTAAACGGGATACGTTAGACGATGTAACCGCTGTGAACCACCACAGTATGTACGCTTATTAAGATAAAACAAGCAATTACCGGAGCACAGAGGTCAATCCCATTTCTTCTCTCTCTCTCTCTCTCTCTCTCTCGCTTTCTCTCTTTTCTCCTTTTCTCTCACACCTCGCGCGGTTTCTAGGATACTTTCGTCACGTCTCATGGATAAAAGTAACTTCTACAGGTTACTCCATTTAGCTTTATCTGGGAATAGTGGTATGTTATTAAGTTGTAAATTTAAACAACGCGGTAAATACATTACTGCAGACTTTGCCACATTTTGCATAATCGTCTTTATATGCCCTGACTAACACACTTCGTTAGATAAATAGATAAGCAGATTCATTCCCTGATCTGTGAAATAAATTTCGTATAAACTATGAAAGATTATATATGTATACTAGTATACCAAGTAAAATGTATTTCACAAACGAATATAACTGTGAATGTCGAAAATAAAGTTGACATTTGTAAATGATTAGTATG
>NW_017305683.1:1295734-1309071 GCF_001594115.1 Trachymyrmex septentrionalis
TACCAAGTAAAATGTATTTCACAAACGAATAGCTAAACTGTGAATGTCGAAAATAAAGTTGACATTTGTAAATGATTAGTATGTATAAGATTAAGTTTCTTAAAAAAATGCGTTTATAATTTAATAGACATGTTATAAATCGAAATAAGTTAAAGATTAATAATATCGGTAAAACAAAAATTATTATGTGTTCATGAATCATGTAACCATGTCTATAGAATACCGCGAATCTTTACTACAATCTTATGTAGAAAGATTGGGACTTCTCAATTGTATTAATGGGCGTAATGATGACACCAGGAAACTGTTAATATGAGCGGCAAACTCGTTTGAGAACGTACGTTCAAACCGAGTCATTCAATTACATCCACTGGGTAACCACTTAAACTTCAACGACGGTCGGAAATGCGTAGGTGCGACGAGTTTCTAGGAACGACGAAGTCATTGCGCTTCTCGGATTGGCGGCATCAAATCGCTCGTGCGGACTGAAGATAATTTAGCAAGAACGATCAATTATTTATTACGTTGAAATATTTGAACGATGACTTTCGCTCAAGCAAACGATTATCAATTGTACAGGAAACTGTCGTTTCTATGTATCTTTTTATAATGGAGTTATTTATAACGATTATTAACTAAGCTTAGTTATAATAAAGCGAATAAATAGCGAGTTAAATTCATGCACGATCCCTCTGAAATAATTTCTTCGTAAAATCCAATTTCGCAAAATCAGAAATATCTTAGAGTTGCTATTAATAGGTGACGAAGGATCACAGTTTCAAGGAATTATTCACTTTAATGCGCTGCGGGAATACGCGCTCGTAGCAATATTGTTTTAATTATACATCGTCGTCTATGAATACGAAACAAGAGCGGACACGAGACAGGATAACTTATAACTCGCGCTTGATTACAACACACCTACGCGCGGCCGCTAATCCGTATCCGCATTAACAACCCAATTTGCAACTAGCTTGCTTTACGTGTCGCACACGCGCGCGCGCGCGAGAGACACAATAGGGGAAAGGGCCGTCACCGAATCTCTCATCGTGGGATATCTCGAACGTGTTCCGTGAATCGACCGTTCCGAACGTAACTCTCATGGAAATCCTTCCGTGCGTGCATTGTTAATACGTGCGCGATGACGAGACGCAGCACGTGCAGCCTGCAAGTGACCCAACAACGTGAGTTTACGTATTACTTGACGATGGCACGTGGCCACAACTTCTTCCTCTCGCGATATCTTCTGTAAGGAAATTGGCTGCAGTCACGTGCCCCCCACATTTCCACATCCGGAAATACCTGCCTGGCAGCGCATACTACTGAGATAACGTTTCAACGTCGGTGTGCCCAGCATTCACCGCGCTGATCAACGCGCAGCTTTTTCCCTCCTTTTTTAGCACGGTCATGCTCACCCACGTGTGTTCGTAATACGTTCTAAACAATAACGCCACCTCTTGGATCGTGGGCTTGCCTTGCCCAGAGATGTTTCTCGCGTTTACCCGCCACGCGAATTATCACGACGTGAAAAAAACCAAACTCAACTTAATTAAAGCATAGCTAAGCTCCAGGAGCCGGCTCTTTAATCGAGACGACAATAGTCGAGAGATGCACGTTGTCGATGGGCGTTTCCACGGTTTTCCACAAGTTAAATACGACAATCCCTCGCAAATGTATCTATCTATCCTCTAATTCGAGCTTCCGTTACACTTTCTTCTGCTCGTATAATAATTTTAGTTTTAGCGAGATGCTAATATCCATAGATTAAACCATTAAACAAATAAAGACATCCTTGACGTAGATGAATGAGTTTCGAGTAATAAAATCAGCAAAACTATTAACTGTTATGGTTTAACGATTTTACGGCAATTCTTAAACAAATATTCGCCTTTTTCGGCGAATTTTATTAATTTCTCGATATTCTATAAATATCACGATTTGAATTGTTCATATATTTGTTTTCTTTGAAAGGAGCACTTGACTAATTATAAATAATGGTCTCCCTTTCTTTTTTTTAAATAAACAATTTTTATAATAAACGTTTTTTATAAATATTTTCTAAAGATGTTAAAGTAAAATATTCACACGAAAAAAAGGATTTGTTAAAACAACTAAAAATTGGTTTAGCAAATCCACAACCGTAATATATGGACAATTATAAGTTTTCTAAGTAATAAAGTTGTACAGCTGAATAAAATTAGTGATTGTACTGTAGGTAATCATATTTGTTTTAATAATACAGCAAAAAAATTAGCTGATTAATAATTACAGACATGATTTCTTTGTTGAATCATCAAATCTTATAGTTGTAGGTGTTAAATTCGTCCAGCAAGCTACAGCTTTGCTGAACCATCCAATCTATTTTTTTCACACGGACAGAATCATTGAATAATTTTCGTATATTTGTAAAAGTGATGAAAATTAACTCAAAACATGAACAATCCAACGTGTGTAATAAATGACCGGAAAATCATCGTGTTAGGGATTAATAGCTATCAGTTTTATATCATATTAAAAGCTCATTTACATCCATTTATGACGTCCTAGATTCATCTAATCGTCCTAATGGAGAATGCAACACCGTTAAACGGTCTTACATTTGCCTGATACGTAGCTTACAGAGCGAGTATATATATACGCGATGTATTAAGTCTAATATTGCAGTACACGGCTGTATACGAACACATTGCGTTTTACATAAAGCAGCCTCGTGGCTTCCTCCGCGCATAGCAATTCTGTTTCACGTTTGCGTTCGTGCAACTCCTTCCTGTTCCTTCACCTGCATTGCCTATTCCCTGTTCCTTCGTTCTGGCTTCATTCATCATAGGCCTCAACAATGACGTGTCTGCACGGACAACAACGCGCCACACCGTGACGGTCATTCATGGCGCAGCCACGCGCACAATTGCGGCGTATGCACGCGTGCGAGGCGACCGACCGCGAAAAGGAAGAGTGGCTGGTCGACGGGAGCAGTGGAGGAGACGCCGGGGAAAGCCGTCTCGAAGCCGTTCAGAAATAGCGAGAGAGAACAAAGAGGTTGCACCGAGGCTGTCACCTCTCTCTCTCTCTCTCTTCTCTCTCTCTCTCTCTCTCTCTCTCTCTCTCTCTCTCTCTTCAGCGCGCCCGCCTTCGCTCGGCTGTTTCGGCTATTGCAATCGTGAGGGCCCGCCTTTGGCGCGCCGAATTTCTTTTCTCGCTCAAAGGCGCAGCGAAGAAATACACCGTCGCGATCTAGTTCCGTTGCGGAACGCGGAGAGACGCGTAAAAATAAATTACGCCGCGTTTCATCGTGGCGATATTTACGCGTCGACGAATTTCGGATGTTTTCACGATGAAAATCGCGATTCGCACGTGTTGCGTGTGGAGAATATCACAAAGATCGCGAACGACGTATACATCTGCGAACAGATATAGGACTCGGACAGTCTACTGCCCACTCTTTCGGTCTATTTGTGCAAGAAGAGAAACGAAAGATTTCAATTATGATATAAAAACATGTTAATTTTAATAAATTTAATTAATTTTTTAATTTTAAATAAATGTTATTTTTTGTGATTAATGCTGTCTATTTTATTTTCTATTAACCTTCCGTCTGCAATTGAATTTTTTTTGCACGAGCGAAATTTCTCTTTCAAACATTCTCATTTTTGCTCAAATTTCAACTTTTATTAAATAAAGATTTCAACATTGAAATTAAAAAATGATTTGCTAACGTAATAGAGATGTTTGTAAAGTAACCCTGAATTCATTTTAAAACCTCGAACAGTAAAAGTTGGGACTGACAATGAGTAAAAAAATTCAAATTATAAACAGAAGAAGTAAAAATAGATTTGCAGACGAAGGGTTAAGAATCCGAAATATTTATATCTTCCAAAAATTTCTAGTCTCACCGTGGCGTTGATTCTCAATTACCACGATACCTTGCGTATAAATTTTATTAAACGAATCAAATTGGATTAATGGTAAATACAGGCAATGACGTCAATTCTGGTATATATTTAAGATATTCCGTGCACAAAAAAAAAGCCTATTGGCTCGTGTTCGTCTGGCATGCTTCGAACATTCGGACGTTTACCCCATTTTCGGCATAGCGAGAGAAGACCGCACACCCCGGAGCGATGCGGTACATAAACGAGATAGCTGGGACGCGTGGCACAACTTGGGTTACGTTACGATTCGAAATGCTGAGACAGAAATTCTTCGGAATTGCCCGAGAATGCTGGTATAACTAGTTGTATAATTCGCGAGTTAATTCTGGCGTATATCTGGCTTTGAATCGCGGGAACGTTGCATGAAAAAGAATCTCATTTTATTGTCATTCGTTTCTTTTTAATATCCATTAAAAGTTCCTTTTCTAGGTGCCTAATTTTTTCTCGCTCGCGAGAAACATATTTCTGCAAGAAAGATGCAACTTGTAATGCGTAGACGATAAGAGTTGTCCGAAAATTGCATTCGTGACAGAATAAAGTGAAAAACGGAGACGAATGGTCCGCCTATGGTGCTTTTTTTAAATTCTTTTTCGGAGCAAAGTTAAACTAAATGCAAGATCTACAGGCAAAATTCGTTTTAAATACAAAAATAATAAAAAATAATAATAATCTAAAATAAAATCCTTTTCTAAAATAAAATTCACGAATTATACGTGGTATTTTCTATTTTTGCTATAAAAGCTTCTATGTCCTACCTATCCCTAAAAAATTTGTTCATCCAAATATGGTTTTATTTGCCTAAAATAATAGAACATGTTGTATACATAATCTCGTTAATTAGCAATTAATAATTGCTGATTGAATTCAGCAGTTTAAAACAATGGCTGCGTTCAGCAGAAAAAGCAACTTTGCTGTTATAAAATTCTTTAATACAATTGATCTCTCTCAGTTACGCAGAATTCAAATGTATAGACCAATCATATTAAAGAATCTTACAATAGTTGCAAAACTATTTTTTCTGCTAGACATAGTCAGTGATATTGGATGATATAAAAGGAAATATATTTTACTGGACCGGACATGCATACATCTCACAAAATCTGTGTGACACGGTCTATAAATAAACATCGTGTGTCGGTTTGTCGCTTATAAAGTGCCGCGAAGTAAAAATACATCTACTAGAAGAGTACGCGAGAGTCGCCGCAACCGTGGCGGCCGACGCGATACTCAATGGCATGCTAGTAGCATGTATGACGGCCTTTTTTTACCGTGCTACTCGAGCGAAGTTACAGCCGTCCGAAAATAAACTACGGAAGGTTTGATTAACTCATACGACTTTCCATATCGAACTTTCCCTCGCCTCACTCGGAGCAATTAATACGTACAGAAAAAGCAAATCGATTATGTCGTTGTGATATAATAATTGACTTGGCGATATTAAAGAATATTTTAACATATTTTTCCATGTACTCCGCTTTTTATTATCGGAAGTTTTAAATATCGGAGAGAAGCTCTTTCACATAGCGGTAAAAAAATAAGTAACAATGTGTGCATACACTGTTAAATCCATAATGTCAAATGACACTCAATTTGAATTATTTTTAATCATTTCTGTAGGTAGCTGCTCCTACTCAAAATATTAATTTAAGTAAAACAATGGAATTAAACATTTTAACTAAAAAAAATATATTAAATTTGATTTAAATCTAATTCATTATTTAATAGCGCATACATTAATATAGGTATTGTTTATGTTGAAATTAATGACAGAAATGGATTGATTTACATTGACATATATATGGAAGTTAAAAATAACAAAATGTTATTAATTAACTCAAGGGATCAGATTATCATTGCTCTCTTTATACCTAACAGTGTAAATTTCACAATTATATACACTCCGTCGTTTTATGCTTTTATGCTTTTATTACTTAATATTCAGATTTAATTAGTGCGTTATCTCTCTCTCTCTCTCTCTCTCTCTCTCTCTCTCTCTCTCTCTGTGCATTCTGAGCGTTTTTATATTAAAACTATCATAAGGACAGACATCAGATTGCTTTTTGACGACTACAGCATTCGTCCGAAAAATTGCTCACATGCGATTGCAATACTCGAAACTGTATTTTCTAGATACATTATTCTATCTGCAAATAGCATCTCTGGAAAACAATATGCCTATAATGCATTCTCGAGAGGCGAGCCGCAATATGGAATATTGAGTTTGGATAAGCCAACCGAGAAGTTCCACTCATGAAATGGGACTGATGCTGTGTGTCCTACTCCAGTAATTCCCAATTGCAGATCTTCGACCTCTTTTATGATTGAATTTGTCCGAGAGAAATTTGTGGTTTTCGATCGATCAAAAACGTCTTTAAAAAAATAGATAAGCGAATGAAAATCGATATAAAAGTCACCATGCAATTGCATCACGATATTACACTGAATATAAGTTTCATTTTTACAGTGATTTTAAGTTATATGTATTAAAATCTCTCTCTGGTTTTTAATGTTCATGCAATTGTTCAATAACGTATATAAATATAAAAAATGCATGTCACGCGCATTTTATATTATTAAATGCATTTGCCTAAATGTGTTTCGATCTCTTGCTTTAAAATGAAAATGGATCATATAATTAATATGAAATATATACAATACGCGAAAAAATATACAGTAGCTGCAAAGTGTATGAAAATAAACGAAATGAAAAATATATATATCAATGTTATAATAAATGAGAAACACTCCAGTAGGAATGCAAAAAAAATGAGAGAGAGAGAGAGAAATGTTAGCGATTTGTTACATTTTTCGTAAAACATATGAGAAATATAAAACCACCAAAATTGTTGACATTACTTAAAAATACCATTCTACTATAAACAATTTTTAACTCAATGCTAACAGTGAAAATAAACCATTATAAAATGAGAGAAATGTACAAAATTCCTGCAACATAAAGTATGACGGGAGTCCACGTGATGCGAATTAATTTAAAATCGTGAAAAAAATAGAAATAATATAACAATCAAGAGCTACGAGCCAAGCTAGATCTTAAAGCTGGATTAGCTACAAAAACATATAAGTTTATTAAAATAAACGTTTCTCTCTCTTATTGGATCATTTTCAATGCTAAAATTAATACAATTTGAAATCAACGACTCATTTGATAAACAATAACTATGATGATTTAGACGGTAATAAAATATAAAATGTAATAAAATATAAATTCAACATCGTGTATGTACAATTTCGTTATGAATGTGAGAAATAATATATTCTTTAAGGTATTACAAGGTGAATTATTCACAATTATACCCGACGTTCGCGCGTCATTTATGCAGCATTTTCGATTTTTTCGCACTCTGTTATTGCGTGACCAGTTAGATTTTTAACAATATTACAGTGCGTTTCTTTCTCTTTGCCGCCCTCTAAAAAATATTATTAAATATCGAGTGACGAAAAAGGGAAATAGAGAGAACGAGGAAGATAAAACGTGACTTCAACCAGGTAAATATTGCATCGAATTTTGACCTATCGATTCTGAATATATCCGAATTGTATATTATATTGCGCGTATTCCTCTGTTCTTGTACTTTACATGACTATTTCGATATATATTCTTAGTTTATCATTGCTAAACCAAAATTATTAAATATATTTTATAATATATGTGTATATATTATAATTAATTCTTCATGTACGCTTTCTTGTTTTTTTATGAATACTACATAACTCTATAAATACCAAATAACTTCCTAAAAATTCAAACAGGCTTTTTTCTTTAGAATTTATGTAGGAATTTTGGATCATAGCTATTAACTGAATGTTATACATCAAAAAAGATCACATAAATAATATAGGCTACAAAAATTGGATTTTGCGGTTTAAGATAGTCACTAAAAATTTAAAAATTATCTCAGTCTCTGAAAGGGATGTAGCTAAAATATCGGGATAATTCTGAAATATGTCATCTATTCGTCTCGTACATTGTGAAAATTTTATACTCGAGGATTCCAATTTCTCAAGTCTTCCCTCTCCTTTCCGGCCAACATTAACATACTTTATTTTCGAACAAAACGTCCTAAAAGTAAGTATATTTACTCTTGCCAAATATATTCATCAGATAACGCATAAAAAAGGAAGGGTCTCTTCTAACACATTTCCGTCTAGAAAATCCGTTCAAGGCAGCGTGAGAAATGGCGCCGGCGTTTTCTTCCCCGTCGCACTATGAATGTTTGCCGGTGAGTGAATCAAAAGGACCATATCACGCCTCCCGCGTCGGTTTTTCACCGACGGATCCGGATTATTAGGTAGACGAAAAATGCGTCGATGGCGTGGATTGTTGCTTGAAAAACGAGCCTTCGGACGATGATCCGGTATATTGATCGTTACAAATAACGCTCGAAGAGAGTAAAGGGAAGGAAGAAAAGGGCGCGGAGGATTACCCCTTTTATATCATGCCATTAATATTGCTCTTCATGAATCTTACCAGTTCCGAGCTTACTCGGAAGGGGTAACCGACCTTTTTATTTTTTGGACGAAGGGTAGATTTCGTGACGATAAATATATTGGACTATGTAATAGATTATACTCTCGTGAACTTTTTATTACATCGACTTATTAATGTAGCTTGTTAAACATCGATAGAATTGAAATCTTACAAAATCTATACATACATATAAAAGGAAGAAGAAAAAATATTCGTCGACACAATATGTTCAAAATTCGTGATTTAATTATTATATAATTGACAGAGTTTTATTAATTTCATTTATTATATATATAATTCAATAAAACTTTCAAAAAACGGAAAAATATTATTCTCTATTACCTTTATATCTCTTTCGACACGAGAGGCATGCTATGGTCCTAACAAAACTTAGATATGAACCACGAATACTTTATAAAAATTTTATTTCGGAGTTTTAATATTTTTTCTCCAATATTCGAACTCTCTCAAGATTTATCTATAAATGTTATTATTCAATTATAAAATTTCTAGCTATATTTTATACAGAGAGAAAATGTCCGTTGAGCGTCGCATTAAGCGAGAGCGTGGATTAACCCTTTCACGTCCCTTCCGCCTTACAGCTATTAATATTACTTTTTATAAATCCCGAACCATACCGGTCTCGTTTCTTACTGGTAGCCACGATCGATAACATGTCGAATGAGGATCTTTGCATGAACCAGGGATGTCACAATGCTTAATCATCTACCATCGAGTTTCTTCTCTCTCTCTTTCTCTCTCTCTCTCTCTCTCGCTCGCTCCTCCATTCCCGAATTCACTTTACCTATTCAATAAGCTCCTTGTTATTGGTTGGTAGTTAATACCATCGCTCGTTCTGAAATGCGCGTCACACTTAGTGCATCTGTGGCCGATCTTCTGATACGATTAGATTTAGATCAAGTTGTTTAAGCTACTTATTCCCTTCATATTAATACTCTCTGCTCTTATACTCTTATTGTCTTACAATTAGTAATGATGTAGGTTTGATCATACATATGTACTTAAATAACTGTTCCTTAACATACGAAAGGAGATGTTGCTTGATATAAGGTTTCCTTTAGTTGCCATCATATGATCGAGACAATAGTAATTTTGTTTAGGGCAACGGTTATCTGCACAAACAAGTGGAAAAGTATAGCATTTCCATACTTATTGCCATAAAAATTGTCATAATCTGTTAGAAACCGTTTTCATCAAATATTTTAGTCCACATTTTTATCAAATGAATGAAAATATACATTTTTTTTTTTTTCATTAAAATCATTTACCCGCGAACAAAGCATGGTATTGTCACAAAATAAACGCAGTAAAGCTTAATTCTCGTAGTAACAATCGTATAAACAAAATAAAAGGCGTATTTTATTTTAATTATTGTATAAAAAACTACATAGAAAATTATAGAGAAGCTTTGTGTAGATATTTATTTTTATTTTAATTAATTAAATGAGATATCAAACATGATAATGCTTTCATTACCATTGCAACAATTTATGACTTGATCGTAGTACTTTAATTATTCTCATTAAAGAAAGGTTCAAACAGTAAACGAAGCATTATGATCGTAAATTATGTTTCATTTGGTTAATTAAAATGAAATGCACCTTTCATCCTACTCTGTGGTTTCTTAAATACGAGAAGTTAAATTTCCACCACCTCCATCTCACGACGGTGCTGCGTATTCCTCGCAAGTGACTTTAGTAAGAGTTTAGTTTTATGTTTAGTTTACACAGGTGAGTTGGTGTGCGAGTGATAGCGTTAGTAGCTGAAGATTAGCTACTGGCTTCGTGTAAATAGATTGGCCGAGTTACTGACCGTGCAGGGCGTATCTGGCAAGGCCAACTATTTCAAATATTTTTGTTGTACTGTCCACTGGCCTTTTTCTACTACGCAGGTCAGCTATTAGCTCTTTATGAACGCACAGATCAGTATGCCCAGTAACTGTCCAAACAGTACGTATATAAATGAGAACCTATAACTGAGATAACTAGCCATTTAGTTGTGTTGGAAGCCAGTACTACTAGTTTACCGTCAAGCTTGTATCGTGTAAATAACAAAGATTAATAGTAAGGCCTAGTAACTGACCATTCGAAGGCTAGCTACTCTGTTACTGGCAAGCTAATAGCTCGCAATGTAAAACCGCAATGTAAACCGGGCTATACATCTATTAGCTAAGGCAGCAAATTTTCAGATCGTAATCGATGTGATCATAGCAAATAAATATATTTTGCTGAGAAACTAATGTAATAACAATAATAGCAAATTTTTTTGCTATACACTGAAAAGAAAGATTGGCTGCTGCAACAAATTAGATGACAAAATATGGCATAGCATTTTTAATTAGTTACAATTACAGTCAATTAAAAATGCTATGTCATATTTTACCATTTAATTTGCTGCAGCAGCCAATCTTTTTTTTCAGTGTAGCAAATAAACTTTTAGTAAATCATGATTAGTTACAACGTCAAAAATTTATTTTCCATGCATAACTTAAGAAATAGAATATTCAACTGTCATTTATTGTAGTTGAATTTGAGAACACCGAGGAAAAAAAAATTGTTAACTTGACTAAATACATTTAGTTCGTAATGATTATTTAGTTCAAGTATTTAGGTTAACAAACTGTTGTAATTTAAAACATATTATTTGTTCGAATTAACAAATATTTATATATATTTGTTTGAGCAACAAATATTTGCATGACAGCCCGTGACCGTTGCATTTAGTTGAATCAACTATAATATTTTTTTGAAACAGCAACTTTTTTTTCTCAGTTTGGAAAATATTCAGAGGAAATCAGGCTTTGGAAATGAACAATGGAATTACAATTTTTACATTTGGCCGTAATATTTTTTTTTAAGTACGATATCCTATGATTAGCGATGATATACCAAAAAACCGCCGTTTCATTTCTCGCTGCCACAGCGATAGCTTGCCTTTCAGAGCTCTCGAGGGATTCCCGCGAGTTTACCGAATGTCACGTGGTCATAGGTCCTCCGCGTGTCCCCCTCTCCGCTCCTCTTTATAATTCCATTAAAAGGAAACTTGGAAATTTCCCTGGAGACTCGTCACTCTCGGTAACTTTCTGTTTCGCGCGCTCTCACACGAGTAACAGTACGTACGTCCGTAGAGGAGATACACGATCTCGAGAGAAAGCCTCTTGTTGTCAGTGCGGAACGCCGGATGCACCGAATAAATATCGAGCGTAACGCCGTATTGCCGACCCTAACTTTCGCGACGAGATGTGTGAGCCATTCAGAGGTTCGTTCTGGGACCGATCGCGAACTTGTATGCATATAAATGGGTACAGTGTTAAATTCGTCACCTGAGCTATTGTGACACCTGTGAATATTATCCCCCGTAATTTTTACCTAGCGCGTTATGAATCACTCATAATTGAGTAAAAAGAATATTGAAAAAAATTATTCAACTAGGCGAGTTAATGTTTATTGTGAAAAAAGAGAGCGAGTTATGAAAAACTATTTTATCTTATTGAAATAACTCACAATGAATAAACATATAAAATACACACCTATAAAACTGGCTGCTACCTGCAAAATTGCTTTAACAACAGTATAAACATTAATGACCAGTGGCCAATATAATGTCCAAACAGACCGTGAAAAAGTAATTTTAAGCGCAAACTATACTGTGTTTTCCTTCCATCTTTTTTCTTGTATTATAATCAAATTTATGATAATATGTAAGAATAGCACAGCTCATTAGCTTATTTTAGACAAATAGAAGCCACGTGTCTTAATTCTTCGACTAATTGTTATATTAATTCAATTAATTATTGTATAACATTATGGTAATTATAATTTATTTTAAAAAATAAAAATTTTTTGTAAAATTGAATATATACCCTGAGATATTTGTGCTAAGATATATCTACATACCATCTGTCTATTTCCTTCTAATAACTTATCTTACAATCGCAATTAAATCGATATAAGACGGGTGATTATTCGTGAAGATCGAGAATCTCTTCGGAAACAGTAATTGCAGATTAGAACGGGGCGCGTGCCGCGCAGGAACGCATAAAACGCGAAGTGGATTTAACGCCCAGACAACTTTGCACTATAAATGCTAATGGGCCAGGCCCGCAGTTAGTTAACCACCCTGAGCTCGTAGTTCGACGCGTCTTTGCTCAGAGCGTTGGCGGGGAACGAGAAGGAAGGACGGAAAGGATCTTCTCGTTCTCTCCTCGGAAACTGGGCTTCGGGTTAGGTAAACTCCGGAATCCGAAGTGTCTGCGCGGAAGAGACGGCGAGTGCTGCGAAAGGATTTGCACGTGTTCTCTCGCGTGTTGCAGATGTAATCGCCTGACCCAACCGCCTTGAATGCTATCAGGTGCACGAATGTTATCGGGAGTACCAGTCGCATGCATGGAGCTTATACATATTATGAGGGAAATACATGGCGGCGTTATCGCGGCAGTCCGATGAAAGAATGTTCAATGCCCGTTTACGAGAATTTCTTTTTTGTTTTCGCATGTATGTATTTGAAGAAGCGTATTAATTTCAAAAATGTATTTAATGACTTTCCTCTTTATCTTCTTTTTTTCTTTTCAATCTCTTCTTTATTTTCTTCCTCCTAATTTGTCCTCTTTATTCGTTTTCCTCTTCTTTTTCTATATGAAAAGAATGATTTTGCTAAAGTATCTAAAAGCTTAGTTAGATACAAATTTGAAAATAATTTTGTCGAACCATCAAAATAATTTTGTAGAAATTTTAAGCATGATGAGCAATACTTCAAAAGATTTTGACATTCCGCTTTATATTTAATATTTTTATATTAAAATAAAAACAAGAACTAAAATAATTTATTTTTATTTTTTTTGGAATCACTTGTAAATTTGTGTGTTATTTGATCATTACAAAATAATTTTAAAAGATACA
>NW_017305683.1:1309171-1329093 GCF_001594115.1 Trachymyrmex septentrionalis
GCAACTTATTAACCGTGATATGTATCAATTTACTGCACTTCAGAGCAAGTTGACTATAATATAGCAAGTTCGTATTTCATCTTCCTACAAAGAAATTATATAATGTACAGAACCATTTTCTAGAAGGAAAATGTAGAGGAAAGTTTTCTTTATCATTAGTACATTTTAATTGTAGTAACACGTTCCGTGCCGTTGTGAGTCCAACATTGGTTACCAATGAGCCATTGAAATTTCCGTTGAGATTGTTCTTTATAAATATAATTTTTAATAAAATACGTTACGAGATACATTTTAATTAACAAATGTAAAAAATAATTACTTATAAATATAATTTTACAAAATACGTTATGAAATATATTTTATTTGACAAATATAATAAATACAAATAAAAATACCGTATTTATCGATGACTCACGCAGCGTGATGGACAAATTACCTAAAATTGACACGGCATGGAATGTGTTAACGAATGCTATTGTCCTGTTTGCCATCTCTATTAAGATGCCCGTCCCGAACGTGACTTCAGATCTTAAATGGTCGGAGACATAGAGTTGGACTTTACAGGGCATTTACTTACAATTGACATATGTACTGTGAAATAATTATATATATGTATATAATGCCTATATAATAATTATTGATTTAGTAATAATAATAAAAAATTTAGTCTTTTTTTAGTAATAAAATTAGCGTCGTATATAATTTTTATAAGATTATTATTCAAGATAGTCGGGAAAGAAATACAAATAGAATAAAATCCTAAATTGCGCAAGTATAATACTTCATGGGAACAGACTTTTTAGCGATTAATATCTTATAAAATGGATAAAAGAATTCTTTTCATCGATAGCGATCTCAAACTGTAATACTGTGGATTCTGGACCGAAAATCCATTAAAAAAGAAGAACAAATAAAGAAGACAATGATTTCCAGCGTCTAGCAGCAAGTCTAGTAGAGTACAAATCGGCCCTGTGAACGAATACGCGTACACTAAGCGTGTTGCCCAAGCTTTCTTGCGAGAAGGGAATTAAGGTAGTCGAGTGCGTGTGCAATCTTCCGCAGGTGCGCGATAAAAGACAATAGCGCATTAACCAAGCAATGCTTGGCATAATGTATATGTGTGTGTGTGTGCATGCATGTCAAGATGCTTCTAATGGGAGAGCGCATCTACTCACGCACATTGTCAAGTCGGGTGCCGTTACCATTGTGTCGGACTGCGTTGCGTACTCACGCTCTGTCGCGTTTCGCGTGTCTACGCTCGCGATCCCACTGTCTGCCGCGTGGCGTCGCGTGACAATTTCGGCGTATATATCGTGGCTATTATACGCGACCAAGAGCGAATACGCGCTTGTCCTTTACGTTAGTTTCAGTTCTGTAGTTGTATAGTAGGTATATCGTCGACATGTACGGAGTATTTACGTCCTAATAGTAAGCACTTGTTTCTTATCTATTAATGATTTAATATTAGAAATTAAAATATAATAACATAAATATATTGTAATAGATTAATGCAATAGTAATATTAAAAGGTAACAATAAAGATAGTTTTAATTTTTCATTAGCAAAGTTGAATTTTAAAGGCACAGTCGATTAATTGTGAATTCTGATAGATAACTTAAATGTATAAGAAATAAATACAAAATATATACAATCTAACATCTATAATTGATAGTAAAAACTTGTTATTAAAGTAAACTTTCATAAATATGTAAGAAATTTTTTAGATTTTTATACATGCTGAAACATATAATTATAATATAAAAATCTGAACTAAAATTTGAAGATCCAAGTTGCGAACGAAGGGAAGACATCGCTGACGGAGAATGAAAAATTATATATAATAATACGATACTATTTTATATCAATGTCTTATATGTGATATAGAAGAGGATTGCATGTATACACCGAGAAAACATTTCTACGTTACTTCCGATAAGCTCTAGAATAAGCTGTTCGTTATATTTGAGGAACGCGTGAAGTTAGCGAAAAGCACCAATGTGAAACTGTCGTCTTCAATAGCAAAAGAGTTTAAATGTCATACTTAGCGAACTTGCTGAACAAATACGCCGCTGGTTGCGCACGTCGTGGCGACAAATTTGTCGTTTGTTTATTTGCGGATGTCAAGCCAGCGAACCGGAAGTTAAGCGAACGGAGAACGAATTTCACCTAACTTTCGCTAACAAGAGGAATTCCGCAGATCTTTTCCTCTCTCACTCCCTCCCTCCCTCCTCCCCTCCCTCTCTCTTTTTCCCGTATATTTCTGTCAACAACGCTGACTTTCTTACGAAGGACTAACGACGCAAATTTGAGTGAGTCGTATACAAAAAGTCCGAGTTCTTCCATCGGTTCTATTAGGCCCGTTTCTACCAAATACAGTTTAATTTTAATCGCAATTTAATTAACTCTTCATCTTTTTCCAATTCTGAAAATTAGAAAAAGATAAAGAATAAGTAGAATTGAGATTAAAGTTAATCTACATTGGTAGAAACGGGCCTTAATAACGCAGTTTCTAAAAACGTCTAATAATAAGACCCCATCTTATTACTTCCTTTCTTACCCGAGATCTCTCTGTCCGTTCCAGAGCTCAGAAATAAAATGTTTTCGACATTGGTCGAATATAAACTAACTAAAGTTCCTTTTGAATAATGACCCGACATTCATTATTTTCTCATTTAATTTTCATTATTATTATAGTTTCCTGATTAATATACTTGACATTTTTATTTGTTGGGGCAATATGCTGCTTCCTTTGAAAATATAAAAGTAATATTAATGTAAACACAACGAAACATTACATAAAGATAAAACTGACAAAGTTATACAACTGTTATTATTGCGTGTAAATTTACGAAGTAATAGTCGCCCGAATAACATATCGAAAGAATGGATTTTATAAAAAAATTATTTTTTATAAAGTAACCGAATCATATATACCTACTTAATCTTTGTGATTTTTTTCTAATTTTTTGCTGAATTCAAAATTGAAAACTGATGGTCAGATTCAAAAGAGAAAACATTTCTGAATATTAAAAGAATATTTTCAAATATTTACATGAGTGCAGTAATGATTTTAAGAAAAAAAAAAGCATTTAACTATATAATTATCTATAATAATATCCGTTTTTAATATGTTAATTTTTATCTCGAATTAATTAAATCTTTATCTTTTTCTAATTTGTAGACTTAAAGATTAAAGATTAAAAATTAATCTATACTGATAGAAGCGGGCATAAAACACATAACATGTCTGAATTATCGAATAATTTATGAACACAAATACAAGCTTTTCATAATCCACATTTTTTATCCTCTATTATTTCTTTGACTTTCTAGTAGTTCATCCGGATTTAATTCGCCCTTTGAAGAAAAGAATATGAGAATACGTCGCAATGCGGCTCGAGTGATGCCCCCAAACGAATTCAGTCTCGTTCAGTCAGGTAGAACCTTTCGCGGCTACCTGTCAGAGGGTTAGCTAATGAAAGAGCAACGACGTCTCGCGTTAATGGCCAGGACTTATCCCCGAGATAATCTCTCGCATACAACGTGGTATTGTACGAAGGGACACGCGATTGTTCCTCACGACACGCCCACACGATACTATTTCGGATCCGTTGATTTATGTGATGGCAATTTGAATTGCTTTTGCAGCTTTAAGTATTAAAATTGAGACTCTGATCTTAAAAAGTATGCGAAAGAAAATATGAAATATATATAAATGTAATTTAATCTTTTGAGATTTAATCCCAAAGAATTATTTTCTATAATTATATTTTTATCTTATTTTTTTCTTTTCAAGTATAGAAACTTTTCTTTTTAGCTGCGGAAAAAATTCTACTTTTAACTTCGAGATGTTACTTTTGTGATGATTTTTTAAATAGATAGACTTTTCTCTTAAATTTTTCTTTAAATAATATAAATATTAGATCTTGTATCTTTTTATGTATAGTGGAAACTTTTTTTTTAAAAAAGATATAAATTCGTACATGAAACAGTCTGTACAATAAAATATGTAGAAAAAAACATCATAATACGACGTTTTTTTTTATTGATTTTAAGATAAGAGGATTCATAATATTATTGCCAGATATACAGATATAGATGATACAAAAACGTAGAATAAATAAAATATTGGAAATTTATTTTAAACGATCATCTCGTCGTAGAAGCATACACAGAAGTCAGCTAATGAAGACATATCGATAATGAAGGTGAAAATTAGAATCTACGCTGTAATATTTACTCTATATTTGGTTAATGGATCGATCGTAAGAGTGTCACGTGGCTCCTAATTATCGGTTTCCATCCTCGAACTGTATTAATCCGACTTCGATTAGAACTTCGAGCAAAGTTAGAGAAAGTTTGCGATCGACGAGGTCGATTATACGTGCGATCCGAAGGAAGCTTCAGGCACAATGTACACCGTCTGTTCTCGTTAAATTGGCTTATAACAAATATATGTGCACCTCCATAACAGCTAATGTCCGGACTGCTAACTGCTGGACTCTTGTATGTACCGTCCTATGTCAGCCAAGTTCCAAAACAGTGTGCAATTTCAACGTTGTCTTAAGGACACATTAAATCAATTAGGATTATTTTCTAGTAACACAATATTCGACAAACAAAAGTCTTTGCTATGGAAACAGCTTGTAAGAAAGATTTATATTACATTTTGTACATTTTTTAAATCTTTTTAACAATATGTCGCATAATGTGAATAATGTAATTGATAAACTGATAAATGTATACTCTAACATTTTGTGTATGGAAAGAAAAAAGAGAGAACTAATATTATTGTTCACCTTTAAACGCCATACTACAGAAACAGCACACTTAAGTACGGCACACCCAACCCAATTTAATTGCTTATAACTTTCATAAAAATGAACACATTGTGGACAATTTTTTTTTCAATTGAAGTAACATTAAGGAATATAATGGTATCACGCAAACATATGCATATATTAATAAAAAAATCATAAGCGATGGAAAAAGCATTGAAAAAAATAGCCCGGTATGACATATCGAAAAAGCGTTTAATATGCTAAAAAAGTAAGAAAACTTATGCATTTACAAACATTTGTGCAATACATAGCTGCAAATGCAGATCCTCAAAATGACATTTGTTTTGCATCAATTTGCATTTGACTCTGAGCCCTTTAATTCGCCGCTGGTTCGCAATTGGAACAAAGTTATACGGACATGAAATGTCATCGGCGGCTGGCGAGACAAATCTATGTTAGTTCCCACTAGCCACCTGTTTGTCTCCTCCTCTCCTCTCTCTCTCTCTTTCTCTCTCTTTGTCTATCTGTCTCTCATGGCAACTAATTCAACCGTATATTTCAAGCACTCAACTCGCACGGCAGCCACCTTCACGTTATGTGGCAGTCGCGATATAATACGCGCGCTGTCGTAGTAGTTTTCTCCATTAAATTCTCAACATTCATAATGCTGAAGATCTGCATAGTCGGTATAGTATAAATGTCGCTGCTTCAAATCTACGCCTGTTTCTCTTCCTCCTCATCGCCAGCGGCTTGTTTACCCGCCGTCATCTTCCGTTTCGTTTTAAGCAATTTCTCACGTGCTGGATAAACGGATGGTAACCGATTAAGGAATACCGCCTGCGCCATTCTGCGAGATCTATTCTGGCGATGAGAAATAGACTGCGCCGGGAAACAACAATACGGCGGTAAAAGTGCGCCCGTGATTAGCGATGACAGAAAGAAACTATTGTACTTATTGTACTTTGTTTCACTTCAGAAATGAATTATCTGTGACAGATACACAAAGTCTACAAGTAAGAATTGGGAAGGGAAAAGTAGCAAGTTTAAAATTTATATAGATGATTTATATTATTTTACCCGTTAATTAGGTAAGTGAAATTTAATTTTAATCCGCAGATAGAGAGAGGAGATAAAATCAATTTAAAGAACTTCAATTTATGCCTGTTCTATCAATATAGATTAACTTTGATCTCGGTTCAACTTACTCTTCACCTTTTCTAATTCTTAGAACTAAAAAAAGATGAAGAGTTAATTAAAGATTAAAATTAAACTACATCGTGTGATAAAAACGTGCATTATTCGTAATTGTCGTTTGTTTTCCAACGATAACTATTTGTGAAAAATTCGAAGTGTATCACAAGCCTCCTTTCAAGCCGCGTGTCGCCGATAGTTAAAATGCACAACATCATCCCCAGATTCTCATTCAACGATCCATCAGCAGAAGTTAGTCTTCGCATGGCACGATAGAAAATACACGAAGTATCCACGTGCTATATCACGACGCTTTTTCTCATAATTGAATTACCACGTTTCGATTTCTGCCGTACTGCTACGCACGATGGTAGTACATACAATGTATCGGTTATCGGTTTTCAATTCTTCTGTTTCTATCCGCGCCAACGCGGTTCTCGATCGTCATGTTTCTGCGTTGCACACATTTTCGGTCCGATGCGTTCCTCTATCAGTGCTCTCATATCAACGCACCCCGTATCATCGCCACTAGAAAAATGATGTTTCATCCTTGTTGCAAATACGGTCTCGTTCGCGGACGTACGGCGTGAATGAAAACACCAAACTCGCTCCATTTAATTTCACGCATCGAATATAGTTCAGAACATTAAGCTCTGTGACTATAGTATACTCTTTCCTCTCCTCTCCTCTCCTCTCCCCCCCCCTCTCTCGCTCTCTCTCTCCTCTCCTCCCTTTTTTCTCTCCTGGAGTGGAGTCTCTCTTATAAACTAACTATAATAAACTCTCTCTCTCTCTCTACGATAGAGAAAAACAAAATCCATACAGCAGAGAGTCTCCGAGAACGTCGTAAAGATTTCCACGACGACAGTCTACGTTCTAGAGATATTCTCAGGATGTCCTTTGGAATAAAATGTTGTATGGGAAAGCATACAAATACTTGCCTTTCTTAGAGACAAACTTTAAGAAAAAGACAAATATTTGAAAGATAACTAACATACTTTCAAGTAAGAGTTTGGACACTCGGGACAAATATAACGGCAATATTTGACTCTTTCTTGTAGAGTATAAAAGCTTCTTTAAGCTTTACGTGATTCATACTTTCTACAATGCCACCATATTTGTCTCGTGAAAAGACTACTGACCAGTCCAGACTTTTACTCTACTTGAGATTTTACTCTACTTTCTCTTTCCAGCTTACGGTAGTAAAACGACATTAGTCAATCCAGCAAATCCTCGATAAAGAAAACAGTACAATCTTTGTATCACTCAGTATCATTGTCTAGGATTTGGGACATTCTCCATTTCTCGATGGCTCACTTCAGTATAGGGTTCAGTATGTAGGGTTCAGTATACTGTAGGATTCAGAACGGTTCATTCCGCGAAGGGCCGCGGACAATGAATGCTCTTGAGAAAAGGATCTCATCGGGGAGGTTAGAGAAAGCAAGTATTCGCGTTAATGAAGGAGATAATGGATAGTAATGCTGATGAGGTTTAACATGAGCCTTTCTCTCTCTCTCTCTCTCTCTCTCTCTCTCTCTACCTCTCCCTCTATAGGCATTGTAATTTATCCGACCGGTGTTTTCTACGGCGCGAGCGAGCAGCGGTACGGCGAATGATTGATGAAACTTTATTCGGTGGCTTTCCGAGCCACGGAGTTAAAGCAGATATTTATAATGGAGTTAGTGAAACGCGCGTAGTTTCGCCGCCGCCGCGCGGTTTTGATATTAATGTAACGCGGCGGTCGTTTGAATTTATGAACCACTCCCGCTTTCATAAAGCGCAATTAAGAACGGCCGGACTTTTCTTCGAACACGTTCGGCTGGAAGGAGATACAAATGCGAAATTGTTTTTGCTCTGTCGCGAAATATGAACGTATCCAAGTATCCCTCGAGATATCAAAAAACGATCAAATGGCTCATTTTATTTAACAAACGAATTAAATTCAAATTTTATTTTTATTCATATTTATTTTAACGAACGAATTAAATTTAAATTTTATTTTTGCTTGCATTTGTAGACAGCTACGTTTATAAATATTTTATAAATTTTCTACAAACTTTTATTTAGATTACGACGAAAAGACGATTTCCTAGTTTTAAAACATTATCAGCGCATGAGTACTTCTTATCTCTTGCTAGGTCTGGCATCTTAAAACGTTCTTTCATCCTGCAGCTCTTATTTCCTTCAACTTTGACATATTTCTTCGCTGGCTACGTCGACGAGCGTACATTTCTACACACTCGCCCGACTGATTTCGTTGAACGTGGAAGTAACTATAGAAGCCTCTCCGACGTGTGCTCGTCGGGCCCTTCGCCAGAATGCCTCTTCCCTCTCCGACCGTACGTGCTGTGGGATCCAAATATTTGGACACAGCGTGGGATCATCGGCATTCATCGCAAGCGTCTTAAAGCGCTTCTTGTAGGAAGGAAGAAAAAGAGAAACGAAGGAAGTAAGAGAGGAAAAGAGGAAGGAAGGAAGGAACGAACGAAGTAAATTCGTTCGTATGAATGACTTCTACCACTATTGACTCATAATACGGCAGTCTGCCGGAAAGAATCCTCGAGTTTGAATAATCGAATGGATCCTTCTGCATTTATTTCACCGTCGGAATAATAGCCAGCCCGCGACTGGAATAAAGAAGTAATGGTTTCGCCGATACGCCGCCATCACCATCGCCGCCGAATCGGAGCATCTTGTTCGTCCATTACCGGCATTTCATCGTAAATAATCGTGAGAAACGTCGCTTATACCGAAATGCACGTTTCGGGAAAGAATGTTCCTTCCTTCTTTTCGTTAAACGCCGCCTAGTAAGTGGTGAAAATTTAACAACTCATCCACGCGATAAAAACGAACCCGGTCTTATGTGAAATAAGAATGAAACTGCGGGAAGCAAAGCAGCCTCTGTTAAGAATGCACGCGTACGATCTTTCGATGGATTCTACATTTTTAATCCGCCACTCAGGTCAAGAGAGCCGTGCCTCTAAACTATTTATGCGCAACACGCAATACGGAATGTTGCGAGTATTTAATATTTAAATACCATACTTGGCGTGCAGGCCTGGCAGAGACGAACGAAAAATGAAAAGCGAAGCGTGGAAATTAAGTGGTGCCTCAGAAAAACGCGATGTTGCGATATCTCGAAACAAGAAAAAAATTAAAAATTAAAAATATATGTCTCTCTCGCCTTCCAATGTCTTGTTACATTTCTAAATATTTCATATTATCTTGTCGCTTTAGTTCTACTTCTCTAAACATTTATAAAATAAAAAAATTTAACAAGTATCGAATTTTTCTTTCTTCTTGCGTTATAAAAATTGAGTATTCTTCCTCTGAAAATTGAGGCGAATCGGAAGTCGGTACATCGACAAATCAAATAAAAGAGATGGGAATGAAAAAACCATGAACTTTTATCACGCGGCTTTCGCGCGAGTCCAGGCGATCCAATTCATTCGAGAAATAAATAAAGTGCCTAAAACCTTTGCATAAAAAAAATGTATATTGTGAATATCATGGTATACCGGTTTGTATCTCAATGAATGCAATCATTGATCGTCTCTTCTCTCTCTTCGTTGCAATGCAATGAGTTGTTTTGCGAGATACAGAGAGAAAGAGGCTTTCTGTAAATAGATATCTGTAGCCACACATCGCCAACATGATACTCGCACATTGTACGTTGTTCCAATACGCGATACGTTTATACTTGTTTTGCAACACTTACAAGTTAAACAAACTTTAATCTGTAACCTGTGTAATATCTTAATAAAATAAATATTTCAAATTATCACATTTCAGAAGATACTTATCAAAATATCAGATAAATACATCAATTATATAAATTAAACAAAATTAGACTTTTATCTAATTGTACACGAAAAGGACAGTTTTGCTGAAGTATCTAATAATGTAGCTCTAGATACAAATCTAAAAATAATTTTAAACCGTCTAAAAATAATGTTAGATCATAAAAATATACATAAAAATAATTATGTAGGACGCATAAACTAGTTGGTAAATTGTCAAAACTTTTTGCAGCATTGTTTATTATGCTTAAGATTTTTAGGTAATTATTTTGATAATATCTAACAAAATTATTTTCAGATCTGTATCTAACTAAATTTTTAGATTCTTTAGCAAAATTGTTATTTCCATGTAAATACCTACATATAATAGTACTCTGTTAGCCATAATTTTGCGAAAGCATAAGAATTTTTTCATCGTTGTATCAAATGCATAGAACAATTTGTCCATTTTATTTGCTATTCCAGCAATAAACATCGTAATATGAAACTCGAATTGTAGAAACGATCTCTCTCTCTCTCTCTCTCTCTCTCTCTCTCTCTCATCGTGCAACGATTTCAAAGTCAATTAAAAATATTTGTATTTGAAAAAACAAATATACATCTCCATTCGTATGCGTAACATCGGTATCGACATATATACGATTTGACTTTGTGCTCACTGAAAACTTTGCGAAACAAAAATCGTGTCGCTTTTACATTCGCGTACTATCGTTTTATACCCTCGTTATACGATCGTTGATATTTGTCGCACGTGTCCACGCAAAATGTATCGTGCGCAATTTACAAAACGCGCCGTCCGACGTATCGATCACGATTCTACGGTCACGACCGACCGTGCATCGTGTTGTGGCGGTGCGCTGTTAATAGTTACAGAAAATTAATTCAAGATAATTATCGCGATGAAACGTTGAAGCATATTAATTGCTGGCGAGTGCCGTCGCGTCGTACCCCGGCTTTTGTCGCAATGCACGATACTGCAACGTGTCGCGCACGCGAATTACTGAATCGTTTCTGACAATTCTCATAAATGCTGCCAATATTTTGTTTCGGCCATCGCCGCTATTATTATCCCGATGCATTCGCTTTTAATCTCCCTAATTGCTCGAAAAATATGGGAATTATCGGACATACCATGTATAATTAATGAAACTATTATAATGAACAATTGTAATGGTATTCTATGATTTTCATTACTTTCAGTTGTATTACTTCAGTCTATTCTACTTATTTTTATCTCTTTTTCACGACAAATTTCGCAATTTTAGTAAATTGTTACTATAATCCGTTGTTAATTATTAAGAGTTATTTAATAAAATGATGAAAAAAAAATTGATTTTTGGTCCGGTCCATTGTAAATATGGTTACTCAAACGCTGTGACAAAAATGCGATTGTTAGATCAAAATGCATGTTACAGATTGTGTACCAAAATACACCGTGCGAATGCGCAAGATGACGAAGATGAATCGAAGGGCTTGAAACGTGATGATAGGCTGACAGCGCGAACCTACGCGTTGAGTTTATGCGTGATCTTGTGGGACTTCATCGGATGGATTATATAACCGGTCGGTCTGTCGTTCACCCTAATTCATTTACGAGTGCCATCACTTTTGATCGGACGATGGTCAGGATTAATGTATTGCCGGTACGACGAAGATTGATGACGAAAATCTACACCTACATATAATCAATACGTACGCAATACGAATACAAGCGAACTAATATCACTTTAGGATTGTCAAATGCATTACAATGCTATACAATAAAAAAAAACATTTTTTTTTAAATGAAAGCAATAAAAAACGGTGATAACAGTTAAGTTATTAGAAGGTAATACATAAATCTATAATTTTATCATTGAAGGATGTACTTTGTTTCATTTATCTAAAAGTAATTCTCTTCACGTTGTAATAACGTGATTCATATAATTTTTCAAGTAAAGTTATATTAGAACAATATATTTACAGAGAATAATCGATAATTTTTTAAAGAAATACGACTTACGAAATATGTTCCTGTATCTTCGTTCGTACACAGAAAGGATAATTTTGCTGAGTATCGAATTTAACTACATGCAGATCTGAAAATAATTTTATTGAACTATAATAATGATTGTGTCAAACTGGTTGTTAAAATATCAAAACTTTTTGCAGCATTGCTCATTATGCTTGAGATTCCTACGTAATAATTTTCATGGTTCAATAATATTATTGTGTATTTTCAAATCATCTTCATCTAGGTAAATTTTTAATATTTCAGCAAAATCGCTCTTTTCATGTATCTCACGCAAGGATGTCTCCGATCGTACATCCATTTTAACGATACGCTTATATTGTTAAATACGACACAAATTTCGTCAGTAATAAAGTCGGTATCGTGCGTTACTCTCGGTATGCTTTTCCATCTCTTTTTTTTCCCCTCTTTTTTCACAACCGTATATCACAGCCGTGTGACGCGGGACGTGCATCTTTTATTAACCGCGTTACATTATAAAGCATTTCCATATCCCCCGGCGTGTCCATTAATTATTTTTTAATCCCATTTTTACGCCCGACATGCACGGCCGTCTCGCGTGGAAAATGAAGCAAAGGAAGTAACGTTTTATCCACGAAACACCCTTTATTATCGTGTCCTGCCTCCGGACGGATTGACACTCCTCGTGTTCTCGACGGACGGGGGCGAGCCGGGGAGCGTACAATAATGCGTACGACGGTAATGCGTTTTCGCGTGACGCATTGACAACGAAGACACAACACGCGATAACATCGCGGAAATTAGCGGTAACGTTATGCAGAAATGGAGGAGGGCGTTCCTTTGAAATGGCACCGACTACATTGAGACGTTATCTCGGTATTGTTATGTGCGCGCGACCTGTTGGATTTGAGTAAAATATAATTGGATAATTGTGCAATTAATTAGCTACCGAGCGTTACCTGCAATTACTTAGCTTTGCATTGTTATCAGTCTAACTATTGTCATTTGATAACAGGAAAATTACACGTTCACGTTCTGTCGAGCACTCTAACTGATGTATGAAGATTATTCGCGAGGTCGTGGGCAACGTACGAGTATCAAGATCGTAAGTTATTTGAGTATATTTCGCATCGTTGTTACGAATTCAATACATATATTTATTAAAACATATCAGTGTGATATAAATAGGGAAGAGTTATTTAATAATTCATCGATATTTATACACTTGTACGACTTACTGTCGTCATCATCGTCATATATGATGCGTACGATGACGATCGTATCAGCGGCACGTAAAGCAATCACGAACTCACGAGCGAGCACGAACATCACGGGCGTTAGCTTCGGTTATTAAATACTCCGAGGGTATTTTTAACTCAATGGCAAAGTGTCAGTGGGATACATGCGAGCAAGGTGCGAATAGATGTAAAAAAGGAAAAAATCACTCTGTTGCCACGCGATGCATTTTTCTTTCTTTTCCGATATCCTGTCTCTATTAATCGTCTAACGTCTTCGTTAAAATAACACATTTTGTAAATTAAAGGAAATACGATATACTATATCTATGTTTATTGTAAAAATAATGGTATAGATATAGTGGAGATCTAACAATTAAGTTTGGACACGAGCAAGTTTGTTAAAATTCTATGAGAAGAAAACATGTATATAACTTAATTTCTCCCTGTACACATGCAATAAATATATACCATCTCATTTTAACTTATACTATCTCGTTCTATAATCTTAGTTAAAATTACAGAACGAGACGGTATAAGTTAAAGTGAGACAGTCTATATAAAAGGAAGAAATGTATACATATACCTTTCTCTCTCGTAGAAATTTTGACAATATCGCTAAATAAGCCAGGCTTCGTTATAAGGTTGCTATATGTGTGCATTTAATGTATATTAGGATTTTCCTCTCGATTTTTCACTATGCCATAGCACACTAGTACACCACATACAGAGAGTCTCCAAGTGTGCCGTGAAAATTTGAAAGAAAGTAAAAAGAAGTGAAACAATTTAGAAAGTAAGTATAAAAGTAAGAGAATTGTGAAAATGATTCAAATTATATCGTGTTTACTCTCATTTTAATCAAAGCGATATCATTATTAAAATAAAATCATTCTTTTATAAAATGATAAAGTAAAAAATAAAAATTTTAAAAGTTTACTGTTAAAAGTTTATTTTTAAATGTTGTGTTAGCGATATCTGATGAAAGATCTACGTAAAGAAAATTGCGTTGAAATTTATACACCTAACGATGTGCCTTGAGAAATTTGGCACGTTGTTTAATATGCCGCGAGTCAAAAAGTTCGAACGTTAATTTGTACAAGCCTGCGAAAATCGCAGAGATCGTGTAGGTGCATATGTCGCCGTACTTTTGAATGTCGTAAATGCTATACATTAATGAAGAGATATAAATATCTCTGCCTACGTATTATAGCATTCATTATTTATGGGATAATCACTTGATGAAATATACGGGCTGTATTGCTTTTTAAATTTATTGCGTTGCATTGCATTGCATTTTATTCGTTTTCGCGTGATAACCAATAATTTTCTGACACAATAAAGCGATATTAATGTCAATATTGCATGCGATTTGCGTTTTAAATTGCGTACAAACAAATCGCGATATTTTTCTTCCATCGAATCGCGCTGTTTCGCATTAATTACGAGCTTTTTTTAAGAGCCGAGCTATTATCGGAAAGCTGCTTTCCGTCCGATAACAGTTATTTTTATCTCGCGACGAATATCAATATGTTATTACGATCCCAGTGTAATAACCGCGTACAAATAACAGACAGGATGCAAAACTATTTTCGCGTGAATTATTTTTTTTCCTCAGAGCAAACATATTATGTGATATAACCGCAGGACGCGCGTATTTTCGAACATCGAGAATTTTTTAATCAAATTACTATACGATAACTCATTATCAAATTTTATTTATCTTCTTCGTCGCAGAAAAATTCAACGATGTATTAACACAAATGTCACTAACAAATATTTCAAACATTGTTTATCGTTTTACAAATAGTACGAGTACATTATAAGAACGGTAGATGGAAAATGTCGCGTTGAAAGATTTTTTCCTCCCGACAACGTTCGTCAAACGAAATGCATTTGATTTATACTAGAGATAGATTAATATCATGTTAAATTAATCCTTTCAGAAAATAACATCTATTATGCTATATATAATTATGAAATGTGCAAACTAATTTTATAATCTCAATAAAAAGTAACACATAAAATAAATATGTGTGCGTAAACAAAAGTGCGTTGGAAAATTTGCGGTGAGAAAAAAAAATTTAAATATTACATAATACAATAAGGATTACGTATAGAAATATCTCTCTCTTTCGTATCTATATAATCTAAGAATTCACATTCAATACTTCTCTAATCGCAATTACAATCGAGTTGTAATGTGGCATCGAGAAGAATATCCTCTTTCGCATACTTGGGGCGGAAGTGGCCGTGTCAGTGAGATTTTATACAGTCGTAAACGTATTACGTGCCAACTGCTGAGAAGAGGGATAGACTCGCGGGGGTGAGCGGTGGTGCGGCGGGGTAGGAGGGAAACATTCATACTATGCAGCTTTAAGAAAGGATTGCCGCGGGAGACTGCCGTTTATCAGAGGCAAGCACGGTGCGGCTGACAAGCTATTACTGCACGTGAGATCGCCTTTGCATCGAGATTGAATAGATCGAGACTCCCGGAAAATAGGTAAGCGTAGAATGGGACGCGAAGAGGAGGGAATGCGCGGAGAAGGGTAGGACAGAAAGAAAAACGACTGCCGTGCCGAGATGATGTTAAACTCGTACTACGTGGATTACCTACAAGCGTGCAAGTTGTCCCGCTCAGTACATCCGATATTTTTCGACTTGCTACGAAGATCGATACGATACTATCGTGCACACAGTCGTCACGTGTGTATATGTATAATCTACGAGAAATAACACTTTCAGATATCAATCCTTTTCTAAGGATTATATTGCGGCAAAAGTTTAAATAAGAAGCTGCTTTGTTATAGATGTTGTGAGAGAAATAATTAGATAATTTTTTAAATTATCTAATTGATCAGTATATCAGTCTCATTATACACTCTATATCATTATTATGTAAAGTAGAGAGTATAAGAATTAATTATATATAGATACATAATATTATTTCTTTTAGCGTATTTAATTATATTTTTTATTTAGTACATTATTATTATCGCGTATTTAGCTGCTAATTTTTTTAACGTTTCAACTACATATCGAGCACCGAGAGATCTAAAAGAACCAACTAATTTTTTAGATCTTGTTTAAGTATTAATTATGCTTATAGAAAGTGTAAAAAAAACCATTCTAAATTGGTGTAGTCGAGTCTGGAATTATGTAAAGGATCGCGAATTGGGATGAGACGAAGAGCGTTTGATGGATAAACGGCGCATTAAAATATTCGGCGCTTTCAGATGATGAGACTGTGCTCCTTCAGAATTACATCACCTTATCTTAGCACGTCGTTTCCCATAATGTCTCCGTCCATCTCACTTGCGACTCGTCATCTTGTCTGTTAGACTCGTTCTGAAAGACGCTGCGCCAAGAGAATCCAACACGTGCCGACGGTTTACGAGCCGAGAGCCGTACGTTGTTTCGTGCTTTTACGGCCGTTAGTTACTCACGCTTCGTTACTCAGCTACCTTCCGCAAACGTGCCTTCATTTCCTGACATCCTACATCCTGCCCGAAGTGGCCTAAAACGTCGCGTGTCACCTTATACAACGTCATCTTGCAAAATCGTTTCTGGATGGCGATGTACCTTTTCATCGCGTAATTTCTACATGAAGAAAAAAATCCGTAAATCCTGATTAATATAAATATAATATAATTTATGCTAAATCATTATGTTTTTAAAAAATGATCATAAAAATAATTATATTAAAATCATACAGAATCAACTTATGTCCTATACTTTCTTTGCTCAAATTTCTGTAAGAATTTTCAGAGTCAGTCCCGATCCTAGAAATTTCATTCAATATTTAGTTCCATTACATTCAATTTTTAGGATCTTTTTATCTTGCATCTTGGAACATTCAAATTCTTTTTCTACAAAAATTCTTTCACGAGATAGAATTATATTTCGGGGAAGCGTATAAGCATGTATTCGAAGGGTGGCAGTGTTCTCGCGCGTACGCGACGTCTGCGAAAAGCACAGAAACGGTGTCTCGCGCTCAACGATGCATCTCTTCTTACTGCACGTTCCGCATGGTTGAACGTTCATTTCCTCTCGTGTCGATAGTTTCGCATTTTTCAGTCGGTCTCTCTCTCTCTCTCTCTCTCTCTCTCGCCCGTCCCGTAGGGCTTCTCTTCCATGCCTTCGGCGTATTACGTATCCACCTGTGTTTTCCCGCACCTGCGTTTTATTCCGCATGTACGTATAAATTCGCTATTTATAATGAATATTTTGTCAATGTTACTGATCTCGAGAGAGTTTCACGCAAGGTTTTTACATTAAAACCATGATTATACTTACTAATAGATACAATTATGGGCATCTAAAAAATAGTAACAAGAAAGTATGAAAAATAAATGTGGAGCGTTAATGACTCTTCAAAGTAATTCAAACCGATCAATTTGCAACCAATCATTCTCGACGTACGATGCCGATTGCCGTTATTCTCTCTGGTTCGATCTCAACAAGTGGTATCAAGCTTCTATGTGCGTGCCGACGAAACGTATACAGATTCATCGAACGCTGTAGGAAAACTTCGTTATCATATCGTATTGCATTGTTAGACCGAGACGACTTGAAAACCAATACATGTTCCGATAGACAGATCTATAATCGAATAATATCGTTGTTCGTGTTCGTAATTTTATTTTATCCGGTCATTCGTCACGAAAAGGACGGTTTTGTTCAAGTATCTATAAAAAGTTTAGCCAGATATTATGAATTTAACAGTGCAGTTTGAGCGTCCTGTATAATTATTTTGATGGTCCAATAAAATTATTTTCCAATCTGTATCTAGTTAAATTTTTAGATACTTCAACAAAATCGTTTTTTCCTTGTATTTCTTTATTAAAATATATTTCCCATATTCCTTGATAATGATCAGATATATTCTGAGAAGACATATTATTTATCCAATACTCTTAACATAAAACAAATTATACAGTCGTGTTAATTTTTATTATAATACTTCAACATAGAGGATTATTCCGCATAGAGAATGTGCTTTTTTACGACACATGATGCGTTACATTTACAAAAAGCAAGAAAAACGTACCTCTGTAAATTTGAAAAATATCTAGATTCCTAGATATCTAGATTCTCGTGCGTCGACGAACAAGCAAAAGTTAAGTCGCGAAATGTACGGTGTGCATGACGAGAGAATATCGGAAGCCCCGCGGCGAGCTTTCGGCGTATAACCGCGCGAACCTAAATCGCGGTTGTACAAATCTCGATACGTTGTTGTAGAAACGAGGGAGTCAAGACGTAAACCGGTGTAATACTCGGAGTCGAACGTAAACTTTACCACGCTGCAGGCTCAACATCGCCGGAAACGTAAGCGCATTACGTACGCCGCCTCCAGTAAGGCCATTCGGGTGCATGTCGCCGCATAATTTCGTACACTGGTGCTTTGACCACGGTGTCATCAACGGGTAACAATTGAATCGAGCAATTAAATCCCTTTAGTGCAGCCGTTCGTGTTTGCGAGCTGATCTGGCGTTTTCCTATGTTGCAAATCCGCGCCAAGTGCATAAACCCTCGCGCGAATGAATTTGCGGAGTAATGCCCGCGATATCTACGTGTTGAATTAAGCATTAACTATAGTGCATGGATTTACTCGTACCAATTGTAAATGTGAATTTCTGAGAATTCCACGATGCACTTCGATACAAACGTATGCGCCGATTAACGTGTGTAAATAAATTAGCATAATTTACAATTTACGCAAGAAGTGTTTTCATTGTTCGCGATATCTTTCCCATGTAAATGTTCGTATTTTCTGAAAAATATGGATTTTATGGACAATTTAAATAATAAAATAACTAAGAAGCTGATCCACAATTATACAATAATTTGCACATATACATAGAGTATACATGGAAAGAACAGTTTTGCTCAAGTATCTAAAAATTTAGATTTGGATACAGATCTGAAAATAATTTTGCTGAATTATCGAAATAATTATGCAGAACCCTCAAGCTGATTGCTAAAATATCAAAAAATTTTTGTAGCATTGCTCATCATACTTAAATATATTTCCCACATAATTATTTTATAGTCTAAAACAAAATTATTTTCAGAACTGTACCTATTATAGTTAAATTTTTACCTCAGCAAAATCACTCTTTCTGTGTACTCTATATTTTCTTCTAATCAAATCAGAGTTTGTTAAAAATGTTAAAATTATTATCATCCGCTAATATCTGTTGCTAACGAATAGATTATACAATGGATATTTTATAAGAAAACATGGATGGATAAAATTACCCAACTATTTTTTGCCGAAGTGTATATATAAATAATACGATCTGCAAAATAACATGAAACCGCGTCGAATGGACATTGCAGCGGATCATGTGGCTGTAAATGACACGTACTTTCGCATGTGCACTTGTGCACAGGTGCACAGTTGGCGCGTGTTTGGTGACAGCGTCTATTTACTAACGCGCTTCTATGCATTTGCGCGAAGATGAAAGGTTAAGATAAAGGAGACGGCGCAACTTGGTCGAACAGCTGAAACGCCCTAAGTCGTTCGCTTAACTTGGTTTACTTGTGTGCGTGCTATATCAGGTTAGTCTATTAGACATTTAACATTAAGCAACGGTTTGTCAACGATAAATTGCCAAATCGACACTTAGACCTGTATTTATATCCTCGTATTTCAGATCTCGGATTTTGAAATATTATACGATCATTTTATTGGCTTGATTAAATATTAGGATTATTTAAGACTTAATATATAATCTTAAAGATCGGATTATATGACTTGCTATATAAATATATAATAGATCTTATATTAAACACTTGCAATCATTGAGATACTCAAAATTTCATGTCTTAAATTAAAGACGATTTAATCAGAATTTGATTAAAGATTAACTGATAATGTAATCAACTGATTGCGAGAAATGGAATGATTATTCTCGTAAAACTGCTATTATATATATATATA